>NC_056732.1:1583506500-1583806500 GCF_019279795.1 Protopterus annectens | reverse complement strand
CTAGGGAATATCTACCACGATGTCCTTCAAGAATGCAACTGCAGTCATAACATATGGGTTGTCCTGCCTCAGGCAGCCCTCGGTCGGCCGGATTCCAACGTCTGGGTCCGACGTCGGCTGATGTCGCATTTCTCTCCGACGTCAGAGTGGCTGGAGTACATAAGCATCAGCCGACGCCATTTTCTTCAGTCTTTCTTGCCGCGCGGTGCCCGAAGCAGAAGCAGTTCGCAAGTGCCGGTCGGTCATCTCCTGTATTCTTCGATCCGAAGTCATCAAAAAAGCTTAGTACCCTGTTGGGGACCTTTTCTTGCCTCAGCCGATGTCAGAAATTACTGAAAAAGTTAATAATTGTCTATCTTGTGGTAAACAAATACCTCATAAGGATTTCCACTCTTACTGTCTTCCTTGCCTTGGCCCAGACCAGGACGTCTTGGCCTGTGTCGCCTGCGCTTGCTTCAACAAGCGCACTCTCAGGCGCCGGGCGGAGTTCGCTGAAGACTTTTTCGGCGAAAAATTTGTGTATACAATGCCGTCGGAGCTTCCGACATCGCAAACGCTCATGAAACGAAAAGACCGGGACCGACATCCTCGGCCCGCATCTACCACCGACTCCATGCCAAAACCTACCGCGAGTGCTCCGGTTCCCCCTGAGACGGTTATTCCACCGCTCCGAACCGAAGACACCGCAATACTGACGACTCCGATACCAGATACCACTCCGACGCCAGTTATAGACATTCCTCCGGATACTGAAACCGAGGAAATGCCAGAGACCATTGCTGTAGATAAGGTCACTCCTGCATGTGGAGCTGCCAGGCCTCCTATGGCCATGTCTATTAAGGCCTACACTCGGGCTAAGGCAGCCAGCAAGACTAAGCACCTTACAGCAAAAACCTTGCCTCAAACTACTCCTGAGACACAAATCATGTCTATGGCCGCAGACTTAATTTCCATGATTAGAGGTTCACAGGCCCATCCTGAGAGAGCATCCCAGCCTCCTCCTGATAAGAGGCCCCGGGTTGAACCCTCTGAACCTATCCCTTCAGATGAAGATTCTGAGGACTCTATCCACTCCGTGGGCCAGGAAGACCTCTTTCAGACCTATGAGGACTCGGATGCAGAGGATTCTATCCCCTCGGCCTCCCCTCCTGAGGATATTTCTTTTGGGGAAATTCTGCATACCATGAGGGAACATTTCAAGTGGCAAGGCCAGGAATATTCTGATTCCAGAAAGCGCCTTCGAACCTTCCTTAAAACCCCCAGCACAGGCCCCTAGCTATTCCTCCTGTGCTTGATGTTTTGGATGATCTATATTCTGACTCCAGTGTTACCCCTGATTCTCTTCCTCCTGCTCCAGCCAAGCCAGACAGATATTACAGGGTCCCAGACACACATTCCTATTTGTTCAGGGCCCATACTGTTGATTTAGAAACTATTTCTCAGGGACCTAAAGGTGTTTCAGCTTCCACCTCTAAAATCCCTTTCTTTCCAACAGGGAAGCTAGGTCATTAGAGAGATGGGGGAAAAAGGTGTACACCTCCACCACTTTATGAGAGCTTTGAATTGCCTTTTTCATATGTTACAATATCAGGATTACCTGTTAGATGATTTACAGAAAACTTTGGCCTCTCCTGACCCTTTAGACAGGAAGTCTTTGCAGGAAGCTGTACATAATTCTCAGCAAGTCAGCAATCACTTTCTGCAGTGTGGATATGATGCATTGGAAGCTTCATGTAGAGTAGCTATGACAGGGGCAGTCATTCGCAGACATGCATGGTTAAAAGAACAACCTCTACCAGATCATGTTAAGGCAATACTTCTGGATGCACCCTTGGAAAAGAAGAAGCTTTTTGGTGCTAATGCTAAAGATGTGTTAAAAGTCCATCGAGGAAAAAGCAAAATCAGTTCAGACGGCCAAAGATTTCCTCCAGGTTCAGCCCCCCAGTTTCAGCAGGAATTGGCCTTCAAAGGACTGGTCCTTTCCTAATCCTGAAAAATTTCAAAGTGGTAAAAACAGGCGTGGCCGAGGAAGAGGACAATACAGAGGTTCTTACAGGGGACGACAATGGCAGCCAGCAAACCAAAGAAGTGACACAGGGGTATCCCCCGCCCCTCAAACACAATCTCAATGACTTTCCTCTACGACCGCCAACCAAGGAGCAAACAGAAGCACCCTTGGGCGGAAAATTATCTCTGTTTTCAGACAATTGGCACAGATTGACAAAAGACAAATGGATTTTGGACATTATAGTCCAAGGTTACAGGTTCCATTTTCACACCTTACCCAGAAAACAGATCATGCTAAACCTACCACCAAACCAGAGGGCAGAGGCTATCAAGCAAATTTCTCTGCTTGCTCAGATAAAAGCAATAGAAAGAGTACCACAACAAGAACAAGGCCAGGGATTCTACTCAAGACTGTTCCTTGTTCCAAGAAAAGAAACTCAATGGAGACCAATACTGGATTTGTCCACATTAAACACTTTTCTCATAGTACCAAAGTTCAAAATGCTGACTCTACAGCAACTCCTTCCCATGCTGGGCAAGGGGTCTTGGCTGATTACTCTGGACCTCAAGGAGGCGTACCTGCATGTCCCTATCAGACACAGCTGCAGAAGATACCTCAGATTTCTTGCAGGGCCAGAGCATTATCAATTCTCAGCATTGCCATTTGGCTTATCTACTGCGCCCAGAGTATTCACAAAATGCCTGGCTTCAGTAATTGCTCATTGCAGGCTCCAGGGTATCCAAATTTACCCGTACCTGGACGACTGCCTTATACAAGCGGACGACAAACTGATGTTGACAAAAAACTTGAACTATGTCATACAATTACTTCAGGCTCTGAGATACACAGTCAACTTTCAAAAGTCAAGACTTCAACCATCCCAGCAAATAACCTTCTTAGGAGCCAATCTGGACACAGACTCTCAAATGGCTTACCTGACAGAAGACAAGCAAGAGAAGTTAACTCATTATTTCAAGGGTTTGGCAAAACTCACCCAGATGACTGCAAGGAGATTCCTACAGGCCCTGAGTTACATGGCATCCTGCATTCTCCTGGTTCCATTAGCAAGACTACACACGAGAAAGCTTCAATGGTACTTAAAAAGCCTATGGTCTCAGCACAGCAACAACTTAGAGGCAACCATACCGCTCATTCCATGCTTACAAAAGGAATTCCTATGGTGGGCCTCGGTAAACCAGGCAAACACAGGTATGTCATTCAAAAAACCTCCGATAACACAGACCATGACCACAGACGCCTCAGACATTGGATGGGGGGCGCATATGGAAGGCAGATGCATACAAGGACAATGGTCTCCGAAGGAAACACATCTGCATATAAACCAAAAAGAAATGCTGGCAGTAATGCATGCCATCGAGGCCTTTCGACAACAACTTCAACAAGGCCATTTACTGATAAGGACAGACAACACCACTCTGATGTGGTATATAAACAAGCAAGGGGGCACCCATTCCTACCCCCTTTGCAGACTGACATTGCATCTTTGGGAGAAATCACTGAGCCTGAACATACACTTACAATCCCAGTTTGTTCTAGGCAAAGACAATGTGCTGGTGGACAGCCTAAGCAGAAATTTCATGGATCCTCACGAGTGGAGGTTACATCTAAGGATCTTCACACAACTCACCGCAACATGGGGCAGGCCAGAAGTAGACCTATTTGCCTCTCACCTCAACCATCATCTACAAAAATTCTGTTCAAGGACATACCATCCACAAGCTAGGAAAATAGATGCTCTTTCATTCAACTGGAACTTCCTAACAATCCATGCATTCCCACCTCTGCCACTGATGACCACAGTATTACTAAAGATCAAAGCAGAGACCCAAGGGGATCCTAATAGCTCCAGACTGGCCAAGACAACACTGGTACCCGCTACTACGGAGCATATGTCACAACAAGAAGTGGGCCCTTCCCCAATGGCCCCTACTTTTGACTCAGCACAACTTCAAGACAGTGCATCCAAACCTTCAGACACTGCAGCTGACAGCCTGGGAGATCCCATGAATAACCTCAATCTATCTCTCTCCAAGGAAGTTCAGCGGATATTAACAGAAACTCGAAGACTATCCACCAGAAAGGTTTATTTGGCAAAATGGAAGAGATTTAGCATTTGGAACACCAGCAAGGGTCATGATGCATCACTATTAAACATCCCACTCATCCTGGAATATTTGGCAGATATGCTTCAGAATGGACTCTCATATTCTTCCATAAAGATACATGCTTCAGCTATTTCAGCTAGATATAACACTGATCCACCTGTGTTTTCACATCCTTTGCCAAGGCAATTCCTTAGGGGAATCAAGAACATTAAGCCACCAAGAAAGGCTCCAGTGCCAGCTTGGGACCTCAACTTTGTCCTGGAAAAACTGACTCTACCTCCTTTTGAGCCAGCAGCTTCAGTGGACTTACAATTCCTCTCATGGAAGACAGCTTTCCTGTTGGCAATTACCTCAGCAAGAAGGGTTTCGGAACTACAGGCCCTAATGGCAAAACCACCCTTCATAATCTTTCACCGAGACAGGGTCTCCTTAAGAACCAACCCTACTTTTATGCCAAAGGTGGTATCTAGGGTTTCTTTAAATCAAGCTATTCATCTGCCTGCTTTCTTCCCCAATCCTGAAAACAAAGGGGAAAGACTGTTACATACCTTGGACATTCACAGACAACTTCGCTACTACCTGGACAGAACCAAGACCAGTAGGAAGTCTGATCAACTTTTTGTAGCTTACGCCCCTGGAGTACAAGGAAAAGCAATTTCAAAACAGACTATTTCAAAATGGATTGGACATTGCATCAGATTTTGTTATTCCTTCCATGGGAAGACTGTTCCAGCCAATGTCAGACCACACTCCACCAGAGCTACAGCCACCTCTACAGCATTCTTAAGAGGGGTGCCTACAAAGGACATTCTAGAAGCTGCTACATGGAGCCTCTGTGCATACATTCTCCAAACACTACAATCTCCCTCTATACTCCAGGTCCAGAGCAGGCTTTGCTTCGGCAGTCCTGCAGGGTTTGATTGCCACACCATCTCTTTCCTAGAGCATTCCTCCTCCCCCAGCTAAGCTATGGTATTCTACCCATATGTTATGACTGCAGTTGCATTCTTGAAGGACGTAGTACAGTTTTGTACCTACCATAAATGTAGATGATCGATAAATATGCAACTGCAGTCGGATTTTCCCTCCCTCCATACCCCTCTATGCCTTGGGTCCACTCCTATCCCTGTTCATCTTAGCTGGGGATATCTGTTATGGTGTATCTCTTTATTGCTTACTTATTTGTTTGGAAACCTGTTTTTTCCTTCCAATTTGATTACAGCCTTCCTTGGAGGGCACCTGGCATCTGGGGCAAGAAACACTGAAGAAAATGGCGTCGTCTGATGCTTATGTACTCCAGCCGCTCTGACGTCGGAGAGAAATGCGACATCAGCCGACATCGGACCCAGACTTTGGAATCCGGCCGACCGAGGGCTGCCTGAGGCAGGACAACCCATATGTTATGACTGCAGTTGAATATCTATCGGACATCTACATTTATGGTAGGTACAAAACTGTACTTTCGACCAGCAGAAGAGAAGAGCCCTTATCAGGGCTTTTTTTCTCTTTATTCAGTCATTCTGAGGACAAAAGAGAATCTCAGATCTTTCTCACCCCAGGGTGAGAGCCCGGACTGATAACCAGTACAAGTAGATTGAGAACCCCCAGTTTGCTTCTTTTGATAGTTACATTCACCAAAAGCGAGGTACTATGCCCTTTGCCTTGCGTCCGGGTAACAGTGCTCTCATATTTGTTTATTTTTACTTGCCCTCTTAGGTAGGCTGCACACTCTCAGGTGGTGATCCCAATCTCTTGTTTGAGACAGAAGTCTGGGTAAAATCTGGGGAAAAAGATCCAGTTCTTTTGGAGGTTGTGGAATACCCCTGAAAGGAGGAAGAGTGTTCCATACCATAAAATATCCTTGTCTGATGATGGTAAGGACCCATGAGTTCTGGGTTGTCTGATTCCAAGCCGGGAGGGAAAGAGAGACAAGAGGGATCAAGGGTCCTGGAGGCAGGTAGTCACAGACTATCTGGTTTACCTTGAAAAGGCTGTTTCTGCATGGGAGTAGGAGGTAGTCTTGGATGGGAGTGACTTAGGATCTCTCCTACTAGGCTTTTTGACTAAGGTAGTTTAGGTGCGTTAATTCCTCTGAAACCTAGGGAGAAAGGGATACAAAGATATGCTTAATATCTTGCAGCTCCTTTCCCTTCACTTGTAAAGATTTAAGCAGTTCTGCAGCCAAGGATACCGTACAAGGCCTTGTTGTCTAGAGGAGTGTACATTATCTTTGCTTGTATTTCATCAGGTAATGGTTCGAGCCTGAAACAGGAATACCTTCTCAGGACAGACCCTGAAGCAGGTGCCCTAGCTGAAGCCTCCACAGCATCATAACTGCACTTGGAGTGCCTAGTAGTGGCCTGGGCTGAGAAGCTAAAAATAGAGGAGAACTTAGCCTTAGTGGGAGAATCAGGAGCTCGGACAGAGGCTTCCCAGCATCTTATAGAAGAGCCAAGGAATGTTTGGCCATATGAATTTTATAGTTAATTGCCCTGAAGGGTGGTGTATACACCACCTTCCCTATTCTCTCCATGACTTTGCTGTCCTTATATGAGGGTGACGAGGTGGAAGGCAGCATTTGTGGTGCTTTGAAAGCAGAGACTGCAATGGTAGGGTTTTCCAAGGAACATTTGAAAGGAAATTTGGATTATTCAGGCAATTTATAAAATCTCTCTGGGCTTCTTAGCAGGAGGCTGGGAATGAGGGCACTTAAGCAGTTGGAAAGGCATCTAAGAATGCTGGCAGAACAGGGGGGGTATGGCAGATGAAGAGGGGGAATACATCTGAAGGAAGTTGTAGTAACTTTTTTTTTATGTTGGATACCTGTCAGCAGTGCCTCTTGAAGAATTCTCTCATTTTAAGGATAATCTCCCCAAAGGAGATATCCTCTCCAGGGGGAATCAGTGCCATTAGATTTCTCTTCTGTAGAGGCATAACCTAAGGGGAAGAAATGTGTGCTGAATAAGCCAAGGATTCATCACCTGATGATTCCTCCTAATCTGAAGGAACCATCTCAGAAATACCTCTTTAAAGGAGTAGAGGGAGGAAAGGAAGGCATAGGGAGAGAAGGAGGTGAATTCTGACATAGGGCCACATAGGCATTGGCCTTGGGGGGGGGGGGGTGGCATGTCAATCTGGGATTTGTTCCTGGGGAACAGAAGCAACATATTTAGTATTAATCTTTTTTGGTACCTCCATGTGGTGGAAAGTGGATGGGCCAGACGTTGGTCTGCACTCCACAATGTCAGTAGGGACGTCATCTCGCACAATGATATGGGTGACTCCACACGGGCATTCATTGACAGTAAGCCATGGTTCTCCCCTACTCCCGAGGTGGGCACCTGTGATTCCCACAAGGATGTCCTGGTATGGTCCTTAATGGCCTCCACTCTGGTACCCGTCGAAGGAACATCTATTTATTCCAGAATGGCGTCCTAGCCCACATCGGCCTTTGGTGATATGTCCAAATTAGAGTGAACAGCAGGTAAATCAAGGCAAGACTTCTTGGGCTTTTGGTTGCAGCTTGTTTGAAGGGCTCGATGTCACCTCCATATCACGCTAGCGATGCTTAAGGTGTTGGTTCTCAAGATGTAACTTCAAGGAAGCTGAACGGCTACGAAGTGTTTTGAGTATTAAGGCCTTACAGCAAGCACAGGCAAGTGTGGTCATGGTCTGGGCCTAGGCAAAACAAGCAAAGGTCTTGAGAGTCATGTGTAAATTGCCTTCCACACTGACACTTGCCATTCATAGTTGACATGTAATCACAGCAAAACAAAGTAGCCAAAATATTAAAGGAATAATGCCCCAGCAGGGTAGTTATCTGAATCAAGGTTCACAAATTGTCTGACCGACGACTGGAGCTGGTGATCGGACAGGCAGCAGAAAAGTTCTGAGGTTGGTGCGTGCTGACATCCACTTTATACCCAACATCTCTCTATGGCTGACATACGTTTGCTGATGTGTGGCATTGAGCATATCATATAGGAGCAAAAGACTGTACTAGCCAGATGTACGAGTTAGGTGGTAGTGGACTGCCTCATGTTATGAATACTGCTGCATATAAATAGGAGGAAATCTTAGCATAACATATTCGAATTCCACCCAGCTGCAATAGCTGCATCCACCTGCCATGCCCCTTTTCTTTATCATTTTTGTTTCTTAAGGATAAAGCATTATTTTGTCTTTATAGCTGATAAGAGGTACAGAATAAAGTTGCTTTCTGTTTTTTTCTACAGGCAGAGTCCTTGATTCCCTTTTTTCTGGCTGCTTTTTAATGATTGGTGCTTGGACAATCAGAGGGACTGTATGGAAGGGAGCCAGAGCTTTGGAAACACTCAGTTGTTGCTTCCTAGGCAGGAAACAGCTCAAATAGCCAAAGGCTACTGCAGCTTTATGGAAACATGTATAAGTTCTTACACAGCTGTACTTTTTTTCTTAGTAACATTATAACCCTGGATTTCCAACAACTCAAAACAAATTAAATCACTATCTGGATTATTGAAGGGAGGACCTTTTGGCATTCCTTTAGAATGCAGTTTGTGATCTGTTAATGAAGGATCCACTGGAACACTTGTTGGTGCTCTCTCTTTCCATCTGAAGGAAAGGTCCCTTAAGGGTACCAAGTTGAATGGAGAAAGCCACACAGGGTCCTCTTCCTTGATTTTTTTCACATCAACTTGTTTATATGAGGTGGCCATGACTTTCTTTATCACCATTATCCTCAGCTTTAAACAAGTTATCCAGCTTTCTTTCACATTATCCATTTACTACCAGCTTGAAGTACTGCTTCCTTAAAGTAGGTGTTAGAGGTAAAGGAAGTCGTACAGCATTAGTTTAAAAATTTAATTTTTGCAAAACTATCTGTGACAAAGGTAAAAAAATAGCGTTGACTAGCATTGCACATTTGTAGTGGTTATAATTTTGTATTTGAAATGTTTTGACCATTAATTAGGAGTAGAGGCATTACATCAGCTGAATTTCAAAACTTTTAAGGGATTATCTCAGGAAGTAAGTGCTTCAGAGTCTCTGCAAATTTGCTTTATTTTGATGTCACTGTGCATGTCTGCGATTGAATTAAGTCCATAATAAGAATGATTTCTCTGTGGCAGCAACATCACCACCACCCTCTAAGCTGCTTGCAAACCTGTCATTACATACACACAAGTTTTGAAAAGTGCACCCATGAAAGCCTTACTTGTATCACAAAAAACATTTATGCCAAAGCCAGGGCCTTGTACATGCAACATGTTACTCATATCTTCTGCTAACTGTACGTCACCCATACACAGTCTCACTGTAACACAGATTTTGGGAAAGTCCATACTTCTCTAAAACAGAGTGCTTCTGAACTCAATAGCAGAGGACAGAACATGATGTCTGCTAGTAATACAAGATCAAATTGTTTTCACTTTTGGGAAAATGACTGTGTAGCATTTCACACATCCTCACCTTTGATCTACAGAACTTCAGATTAGTTGTGATTCAAAACACTGGTGTCTCCAGCTGAAGTCCATTAAACCTTGAACTAAGCCAAATTTAACAGGTTGTAAGGCAAACAACATGGTCTGGTGGCCCCAGATCCAAGTTGGCAAAGTTTAAATTTTATTTGATTGTCTAAACATATGCACTTTTATATAAGTACAAGTGAAGTAGTGCAAGCATAACAGCTGTGAAGCATCAAGTGCAATGATACGAGTAACTCTTAATCAGAATGCAAACGTTTAAACAAAGGAAGGAGACTGTCATAAATTGTTAGCATCTTCCAGCTGTCATAAGATGGTACTGCTTTCCAGATCACACAAAGTATATGTAGAAAAACGCAGATTGAATAAGAAATGCATTGCAACTTTATCAGATGAGAAAATAGTAGGCTATGGGGTGCAGCAGCAAAATGCATCATTGCCTTTAGTCATTTAAAGTGACATGTAAATTTCAGTTTTTTGTGTGTAGCAGTGAAGTTAGTCAAATATATTGACAAAGTAGTGAAAACAAGGGGGTGCAAGGAAAAAAAAACACTGATGCACAAAACCCTTAGTTTTGGTATATCTGCTACCAAAATAGTCCAAAATGCTAGTCCCCTGGAACTGAGTGCTTCTGAACTTACCAGCAGAGGATTGATCTTAATGACTGTTTTCACTGATGTCCTTCAAGAATGCAACTGCAGTCATAACATATGGGTTGTCCTGCCTCAGGCAGCCCTCGGTCGGCCGGATTCCAAAGCCTGGGTCCGACGTCGGCTGATGTCGCATTTCTCTCCGACGTCAGAGTGGCTGGAGTATATAAGCATCAGCCGACGCCATTTTCTCCAGTCTTTCTTGCCGCGCGGTGCCCGAAGCAGAAGCAGTTCGCAAGTGCCGGTCGGTCAACATATACACCATAGCAGATATCCCCAGCTAAGAGGAACAGGGATAGGAGTGGACCCAAGGCATAGAGGGGTATGGAGGGAGGGAAAATCTGACTGCAGTTGCATATCTATCGGACATCTACATTTATGGTAGGTACAAAACTGTACTATGTCCTTCAAGAATGCAACTGCAGTCATAACATATGGGTTGAATACCATAGCTTAGCTGGGGGAGGAGGAATGCTCTAGGAAAGAGATGGTGTGGCAATCAAACCCTGCAGGACTGCCGAAGCAAAGCCTGCTCTGGATCTGGAATATAAAGGGAGATTGTAGTGTTTGGAGAATGTATGCACGGGATCGAAGAATACAGGAGCTGACCGACCGGCACTTGCACTTGTGGTGCTGAGGTGCCAGCCCGACACCCAATCTTCAATGAAGGCACGCCCATTCACACGTCTTTTGAATGCCACTCTACCGCGGGGAGGACATGCAGACTCCACACAGAAGGTGCTCCAGCCGAGAATTGAACGGGAGAACCTCTTGCTGTGAGGTGACAGCGCTACCGCTGCACCACCATGGCTTATCCTATCTGTAACGTATCTAAATGTGACTGTAAATTCTTTGACAACCATTGCTCCTACTACTGTTGCAACTGTCTGGGCATCCTTCCACATTGCTCCAGGTTCTCCCTGTATATCCTGATATTTTACGACTTTGTCTCTATGTAAAACACTGTAGTCAGAAGTAGCAATTTCAGTGATTAATGCTACTTTGTCTTCTGACGGATTACTTTAGTTGGTTTTGGGTTGATAATGGGTGATCCCATGGGATATAAACATTTCTCTCTCTAATGCTTTATGGTTCATGTTTCCAGTGCTTCTCATCTACATCAGTATTGTAATGTTCGCACAGTCCCCAGAACAACCTTCTTGCCACATTATAATGCCTTTCAGTGTACTGGCCTTCTGCCATTATTTTTACACTTTAAGTTTATGCGACTGTTTTGAGTTTCTGTTTTACATAGCTTTCATTTGTCTGTCTGTTCCTCAT
Organism: Protopterus annectens; assembly: GCF_019279795.1. NCBI lineage: Eukaryota > Metazoa > Chordata > Ceratodontiformes > Protopteridae > Protopterus > Protopterus annectens. Next base: position 1,583,794,973 of record NC_056732.1, on the reverse strand, counting down.
GTTCAGTGGACTTTATGTACTTAGTTCACTATCTTGGGTCGTCGTTAACTTTTCGTCTTTTGGTTTAAAGTTCTCTGTCTTTAACCATTCTTACACCAAATGATTGACATGAGGTTGTTTGAGTTCTCTGCTTGCAACTATAGATGTCCTATTCCCATTTTGTAGTATTCTTACTGAGGGATCCTCTGCCTCAGGCGACTGGAGTGTCCGGCTCCAATGCAGAAGCTTATGCCTGGTTGTTGCTGTCTTGGATGTAGAGACTTTCTATTCCTTGGACTATCTCTTCAAATGGGGCTTCAGTTCTGAGGATGGTGCGTGTATGTCACTTTGATGGCCTATTTCTGATAGCTGCATATGTGAAATGTACTGGGCACCCTACAGTAGTAAAAGACTTTGGCATACTGGCCTAAGTCTGTTCGCCTAGGTAGGCAACTCCCTCCTGTAAAGAATACTGTGACAGAGAAGAGAAGGACCTCTGCTGTTATGGTAAGTTCTTGCACAACTATTCTTTGTTCATCTTGTCTTTTTCCAGTGTGTGCTTACTGCATAGGAGACATCAGAAAGGTCTGGAAGTTGGACCTAAAGTTAACACACCTACCTGTGACTGGACTGAATAAACATACATTAAGTATTATATTGCAGCAGGGACCTTTTTTTTTGCGAATATGTACAGCTATGTTGAATATATTTGCCAGTTATTTTTTTTTTTATGATCTCTCACAATTGTGGTTTGTTATTGCAAAACTGTCTTCAGAGATTAACTTATGTAGAATGTATAGCTGTTGCATTTGAAGGACTAACCTTTTGATAGGTTATATGAAGGATACATGAGTGTTCTTTCACTGTAGAGGGTCCTGCCAAATATCGGATGATACGGTGAGCAGGTGTTGATGTGTTTCCTAAGGGTGTCTATGTAGCATCTTGTTTTAAAGGAAAAATTATTTTTTGCAGAGCTGAAGGTGTCGAATCTCCGGCAGAATCCACCCACTCCCTTTCTGCACCTGCATCTCCATCTGAGCCAAAACTGGAAGCAGAGAGTGATAAGTCAGATAAATGTTTTGCAGTCAAGATTGAAAGTTTGCCATCGCGTTCTACAGGTAAACTTCTTGGAATATCTTAAATCCTTGCTCACCATTTGATTTTTTCCATTTAAGTAATAAAAAGAAATTAGGTAATTGTTTAAGCAGACCCAGGTATGTGCATTCTTACTGCTTTGAAAATCTTGCCATTACCCTTCTGCCATTCTGGGCTTCCTTCATGTTTTTATTGGCATGTATCAAAAGGATAATTAATGTAGTGCATCCTTTAGAAAATGAGACTGGATTTTTTTTCCTATCCATTGCTCAACATATGGGTCTGTGATCTGACTATCATCCTCCTTCGATCACTTTCAAGCTTATGGATGTGGTGCTCAGGCTCTACCCCTTACCTATAATCCTTGGTGTGTGTGAAATACCGCAGATGTAATTTGCTGCCGCAAGAGCAGGATGGATCTGTAGGTGCTCAGGAGATAAGAGGAAACTTTTTCTCTAAAATCTCTGCATTTGATGTTTAACTTCTGTCTCCAAAATCTCTGTATTGGATGCTATTAAACCTTTTTTGTCCATTTTTCCCACCTCCCCTTTCTGTCTCTTACTTTGCTTTGAATAGGTAGGTAGGTACTAGGCTATCAGCCCAAGGGCCTACGTAAGCCTAGCCAACAAGGTTCCTTGGCTTACGCCACCCAAGAAAGTTATTTTCCTGTACCACTGTTGAGCAGAGACACAAGTGATCCCCAGGGCGTATTTCCTATTTCCCATCCACTCATCAAGATTTTTCTTGAAGAGTGCTAATGAAGAACTTTGCTTGACATAGATGGGTAGCCTGTTCCAGAGTATGGGAAGTCTGTGGGACAGGACTCTATCCCTCCAGCATGTCCTGTTTATTGTGATGACAAGGTTTAGGTCCCTAGAGCGTGTAGCTCGGAGGGATTGGTTTTTCTTTAGGTGTAGTATGTCCAACAGCTCTGGGTTTGACATAGCTTTATATGTTAGGCAGAGATCACCTCGGAGTAGGCAATATGCTACGGCGTACAGCTGGAGTTTATGGAGGTGGTCAGTGTAGGGCATTTGTTTGAGGCCAGTAATCCTCTGTGAGGTACTTCTGTGGCCTTTCCAGCTGCTGCAGATGTCTTGGGAGGTACATTCCAAAAGGGCCGTTTTACTCTCTAATGGGTTTGAGTGTCGAGTAGAGGGGACAATGACCTCTTTTTTCCTGGATGATGTGTCACGTAGAAGGATTTCCTGACTATTGTGGCGATATGATTATCAAAGGAAAGCCTACTGTCCACCTGGTTCCCAAGGTCTCTTACCACACATTCGGCGTTAAGTAGACTGCCACCTATGTGGTAGTTCATGGGTACAGAGTTTTTACCAAAGGGGATGACAGGGCACTTTCTGGCATTGAGCTTGAGGCCAAGGCTCTGACACCAGGCATCTGTCTCAGTGAGGCCCTTCTGTAGGATGTCCACATCATTTGGGGACTTGACTATGGCTCCTAGTTTGCAGTCATCTGCGAACTTCGTTAGCCAGAGGCCTTCTGTGTTAGCCTGTACTTCAGAGAAGTAGGTACAAATGGGAGAGGTCCCAGGACGGAACCCTGTGGTACTCCAGTTGTCACTGCTTTGAGGTTGGATTTGGAGTCTGCAACTTTTACAGTGCGGGTTTTGTCAGTGAGCCATTTGGCAACCCATCTTGTGACGTAGGGATTTTTACCTGGTTTAGTGAGTTTAACTATAATTCCAGAATGGGGGATAATGTCGAAAGCCTCGGCAAGGTCAAGATTGACTGTGTGAACCACCTTACCCTCATCTACGACTTTGGTGACTGCCTCAAAGTCGATCAGGTTCAGGAGACATGATCTGCCTTTCACAAACCCGAACTGGTTGGGATCCAGAGTTGGTAGGTTACCAATGTCTTTGAGTTCCATGATAGTTCCATGGCCTTGCAGACCAGGCTCGTCAGGCAAATAGGTCGATAGTTCCTGGGATCAGTGATGGCTCCCCCTTTGTGGAGTGGGATAACTGTTGCTGTGTGCCATTCAGTGGGTGCACAGCCTGATGCGAGGCTATTATTGAAAATGGTGCTTAAGAGGGGACCAGTTCATTTTGAAGTTTGTGTAAAACGCAGCCTTGGATATTGTCCGTTCCCATGGATGCTGTGTTTTTGGCTTTAGAGCGTTTACCTGCGTAGTTGTGATTACAGGGACTCTGCATTCTTCCTGTATAGATATGGGCCCTTTAGGTGGTGAGGGGGGGGGGGGTAAAGTTAGCACTGAACCTATCTGCCAGGATGTTGGCAATAACAGTTGGTTCTGTAATTTACCTGCCTTTGTGCTGTAACTCGGCAAGTCTGGGTGTTGCCATCGAGATTCTTGACATAGCTATGGAATGCTTTGTGGTTGACTATTTTGTTTTCGTAGCTAGCTTTGGAGGATCTTATAAGGGATCTCAGCTTCTTACTGAGGCCAACCAGGGAGCTCCTCCAATCATGGGATTTTACTGTCTTTTGCAACAGTTTCTTCCTTCTGTTGTACAGTTTGTTTATGGCAGGGGACCACCAGATTAGCTTTCTTTTTTTGGAGGATAGCATCTTGGTTCTGTTAGGGATAACATGATCCATGCACTCATGTAAGTGCTTGTAGAGTTCATTTGTGTAGGATTCAGCAGTTGTAACCGTATTGTCCATCTGCATGGGTGTCATGAAGTTCACTAGTTCTGTCCTAAGCATGAAGCTGGCTTTGGAGAAATTTTTTTACTGTGGTTTCCTTAATGGGGGGTGTGGGCTGGATGTGGATATCAAGGGTGATTAGCTTATGGTCGGATCAGACCAATGAGGAGTTGACCTCAGGTTTGGAACACCGGTCACTCATGTTGGTAATGGCTAGATCTAGGATATTGTTGCCCCCGGGTGGGGGTGTGGATAAGTTGATCTAAGGCATTGGAGTTTATGGATTCCAGAAAGCGGTGAGCTAAGAAGTTGGTACACGAGTAGATGTTCTTCGTGTTTCACTGTTGCAGTCATTACATTTGGGTAATCTGCTGGCAGGTTGCCGTCAGTCTCCCTGAATTCCAAAGTCTTGGGTCCTGCGTCGGTTGCTGACTTCTCTTCCATGACGTCAGGGATATAAAACATCCAGCCGACGCCATTTTCTTAAGTCTTTCTTGCCACGCGGTGCCCGAAGCAGAAGCATTTTGCAAGTGCCAGTCTGCAGACTACTGAAATAATCGAGTTTGAGTTTCAGAACCGAAGTCTTCAATAAAGCTAAGTACCCCATTGAGGAAACTTTTTTTTTGCTCCATACCGATGTCAGAAAAAGTTAATTGTATTACTTGTGGGAAGCAAATACCTCATAAGGATTTTCATTTATACTGTATTTCTTGTGCCCTGATCACGACATGCTAGGCTGTCAGTTTTGTGCTAGATTTAACTAACGCACTATTAAGCGTCGGTATATTTTTGCATGAAAGTATTTTGGAAACGGATTTAAATACCCAGAAATGTCATGTGATAGCAATCCGACTACCGGAGTACATAAAAAATGCAAAGAAAAGAACAGAGAAAAGGCAGTAGAGATCCAAAACAGACGAAGCTTCTGCTAAGCCAGCAGCCCCTGATACCCGCTACCTTGGAGTAGCAGGCCTCTACCGACATCCACGTGGAGTCCGGCATGCTGCAAGACACTCAAGGTGTTGGACCGAAGGATGTCTCCCTCCGATGGCTTCTGTGGGTGTATTCAGACCTCAACATTTGTATATCAAACCGACGACAGCTGCAAAACCAAAGACAAAAGCAACTTCTAAAACTAAAAAACCGACAAATGAGCCACGTGCACAGGCCTCTATGCCTTAAAAACAGATGATGAAAATGGCTGAAGACCTCTCTACCTTGATCAGGGGTACCCATCCCCCTCCAGATAGGCCTAGGCAAGACACTGATTATGAATCTTCAGATCAGATTTCTGTTTCTTCTGATTCCTCTTCTGATCAGGAATTATCTATACCTCCTTATGAGGATTCTGATGCAGAGGAGTCTACCATCTGCATCTTCTCCTGAGGATTATTCATTTGGAGAAACCTTGCATACTTTGAGGGAGCATTTTCACTGGGTGCGTCAAGACTTCTCAGAATCAAAAAAGTGACTCTGGGATTTCCTCCTTCTCTCTCAGCACAGGCCTTTAGCCATTCCCGCTGTTTTAGACATTGTGGATGATGTGTTTTCGAAGTCTAGCCTGACCCCTGACTCCTTACCTCCGGCTCCCAGTAAGCCTGACCGATATTACAGGGTCCCTGACTCGCATAAATTTTTATTTAGCAACCCTGCTGCTGATCCTGAAACCCTTTCACAGGGTCTCAAGGGAGTTAAGGCCTCAATAGCAGAAAACCCTACCCCCTCTGATAGAGATTCAAGGGCACTAGACAGATGGGGAAAAAAGGTTTATACATCTGCAACCTTGGCAATCAGGGCCTTAAACTGTCATTTTCATATGCTTAAGTACCAACAACATGTTATGGGATTGCTGAAACAGAAAATGATGATTTTAGAATGTGCGGAAAATAAAGAATTGCAGGAATTATTGCATGCAGCTGAACAGGTTGGAAAGTATACTTTGCAATGTGGTTTTGACTCCTTAGAGGCCTCCTGCAGGGCTGCAGTTACTGGATCTGTGACTGAGGCATGCCTGGTAAAGGAACAGAATTTGCCTGATCATGTTAAAGCTAAATTGCTAGATGCACCTTTACAGCATGATTCTCTGTTTGGTACTAAGGCAGAAGAGGTTTTAAAGAAAATGGAAGACAAAGCTAAGTCTATGCAAACTGTTAAAGATTTCTTACAAGTGCAGCCACCTAGATTTAGTAGACCCTGGCCTTCAAAAAATTGGTCCTTTCCTCTGTCAGGCAGAGCTCAAAGGGGCAAATCCAGATGCCCTAAGGGTTCCAGATACCAGACGCAAGATTCATACAGGTCAAAGCAATGGGGAGCTTCTACCTCCAGATCTGGAGGAGATAAAGCGCAAACCTACAGAAAACAATCCCAATGACTTCCCTCTGCCTACACCAAGCACTTATCTTTTGGCAGCCCATAGGGAGAAAGTTAGCACTTTCTGCTGCAAATTGGCATTTAATAACCCAGGACAAGTGGGCACTAAACATAGTATCACAGGGATACAGATTCCTTTTCCACACTCTCCCAATGGCAAGTGGTCGGCCAGATCTCCCAAAAAATCAATGGGGGCAGAAGCACAGAAACAGGTTACGTCCCTCATGGCTATGGGGGCCATTCAGTCAGTACCAGAACAGGAAAAAGGACAGGGCTTTTACTCAAGACTGTTCTTGGTACCCAGAAAGGACAAGGCTTTGCGGCCAATACTGGATTTATCGATTTTGAGCACATACCTGGACATTCCAAAATTAAAATGCTTACCTTGCAGCAGCTTCTGCCCATGCTGGGCAAGTATGCTTGGCTGGTGACATTGGACCTAAAAGAGACATACCCTCATGTCCCAATAAGACAATCGTGCAGAAGTTACCTCAGATTCAAGGCTGGCTCAGTGCATTGCCAATTCTCTGCACTGCCCTTTGGCTTATCTACTGCGCCCAGGGTCTTTACAAAGTGCCTGGCACCAGTAATTGCATTTTGCAGACAAAGAAGTATACAAATATATCCTTACTTAGACGACTGTTTCATTCAAGCAGAGAACAAGGACATTCTTTTTCGACACCTTGCATTTGTGAAAAGGCTTCTAACATGGCTCGGATACACAATAAATAAAAAGAAATCACAACTGGTACCCTCTCAAAAGATAACATTCCTGGGTGCAAGCTTGAATACAACTGCCCAGATGGCTTTCCTCACGCCAGACAAGCAAAGGCAACTGACTATTTACTTCAAACTGATGGCAACAAAAACCCAGTTATCTGCAAGACAAATTCTGCAGGTTCTGGACTTCATGGCATCCTGCATATCCTACTTATTCCATATGCAAGACTGCATATGAGGAAACTTCATTGATACCTGAAACGTTTATGGAGTCACCATTCTCAGTCTGGAAGCAGTGATTCCTCTCATTCCCTGCCTACAACAGGAGTTTCTATGGTGGGCAAAGGCATGTCACCAAAGCATGGGATGGGCCTTCACTCTCCCCCCTGCCAGACAAACGTTAACAACAGACTCATCGGGTTATGCCTGGGGGGGCCCACATGGCAGAGAAGATGCATTCAGGGCATATGAACCCCAAAACAAATGCATCTACATATCAACCAGAAAGAGATGCTAGCTGTTCCAAATGCCCCAACAGCCTTCAAGGACTTACTTCATCCAGGACAACTACTGATAAAGACTGACAACACCACAGTCCTGTGGTATATAAACACGCAAGGGGGTCCCCACTCATGCCCTGTTTGAAGATTAGCCATGGCGCTGTGGAACACAGCTTTGACCTACCAAATTCATCTTCAGGCTCAATTCCTGCCTGAAAAACAAAACACTCTGGCAGACTAATTAAGCAGATACCTTAAGGATCCTCACAAGTGGAAACTAAATCCACAAGGCTTCAGCATAACATAGAAATGGGGGAGCCCAGACATAGATCTATTTGCCTCTTTTCAAAATTATCAATTGAAAAGATTCTGCACAAGGACTTGTCGCAGACAAACATGGAAAGTGGACGCTTTATCCTTCAGTTGGAAAAACCTATCAGTTTACGCCTTTCCTCTTCTTCCCAAGGTCTTCCTAAAAGTAAGATAAGAGAAACCAAAGATGATACTAATTGCCCTGGACTGGCCCCGCCAGTACTGGTACCCAATCCTAAGGAACTTGTCTCAATACCCAGCTTGGACCTTACCTCAAAAACCTCGACTACTGTCCCAGCAAAACAATCAGATCATGCACAGCCAGCTCAGGACATTAAACTTGGCAGCATGGCGGATAATGTAGTCATACAAAAAACACCTCTCAGTAAAGCTGTGATGGATGTCATTCTGGAAGCCAGAAGGCCTAGTACTAGAAAGTCTAATGCTGGAAAATGGAAGAGATTCTGTGCCTGGAACCAGGCATAAGGAACTGATACAGCGGTACCAGATATTCCTCAGATTTTGCAATACTTAACTGAGATGCTGGACAAAGGCCCATCATTTTCATCAATTAAAATTCATGCCTCTGCCATTTCGGCTCATTACAAATCAGAGCCCTTTAAGGCAGTACCTCAGAGGAGCCAAAATTTAAGGCTCCCAAGGAGACTACCAATACCTGCATGGGACCGCAGCTATGTCTTGGAAAAGCTTACCCTGCCTCCTTTTGAGCCAGCTGCTACTGCTGATATGAAGTTTTTATCTTGGAAAACCGCTCTGCTCTTAGCAATTACTTCTGCAAGACGAGTTTCAGAGCTACAGGCGCTCATGGCTGTGGGAACCGTTCATCATTTTTCATCCAGACGGTCTCCCTGAGGGCAAACCCAACATTTATGCCTAAAGTAGTATCCAGTGTGGCTCTTAACCAAGCCATCCATCTGCCAACCTTTTACCCAAATCTACAGAACAAGGGGGAGAGAATTCTGCATTCTTTGCATGTACACAGCTTAGAGTCTACTTGGAGAGAACCAAAGCTTTCAGGAAGATAGAGCAATTGCTAGTGGCATATGCTGCTGTATCCCAAGGAAAGCCCATCTCAAAGCAAGACTATTTCCAAGTGGTTAGGCCACTGCATTAATTTCTGCTACTTGCACTATGGCAAGCCAGTGCCTAAGGGCATTAGGCCTCATTCCACCAGAGCTGCAGCCACATCTGCAGCCTTTCTCAGGAGAGTACCAACCAGAGACGTTTTAGAGGCGACTATTTGGAGTTCAGTGCGCACCTTTACAAAGCATTATCATATGCCACTCTACTCTTAATCCAGGACAGGCTTTGCCACTGCAGTTCTGCAGGGCCTCATAGCCGCTCCTACTGCTGTCTAGTTCCAGCCTCCCAACCATAGCTTTGGGTCTCTACCCAAATGTTATGACTGCAGCAGTGAAACACTAAGAACATAGTACAGTTGTGTACACTTACCATAAATGTAGATGTTCGAGTGTATTCACTGTTGCAGTCCAGGTTTACCCACCCGCCTTCTCTCTTTTTTTTTTTGGATCTTATCTTTCCTTCTCTGATTTATACTACCTATGTTGTGTATTTGCTTATAGATGAAGGTAAAATTTATATTGGTGTATTTCTGAATATATATAAAGTTTGGCTACCTTTTTTGGGGGCACCTGACATCTGGGACAAGAAAAACTGAAGAAAATGGCGTCTGCTGCTTTTATACCCCTGACGACCTGACGTCAGGTAAGAGGCGACAGCAGATGACGCAGGACCCAAGACTTTGGAATTCAGGCCGACTGAGGGTAACCTGCTAGCAGGATTACCCAAATGTAATGACTGCAACAGTGAATACTCCCGAACATCTACATTTATGCTCAATGTACACAACTGTACTTTTTCCCATTTATGGACGATTGGCTCTTCACTGCTTCCAAAAGTGTCTCTTGTAGTTCAGGAGGCTGTGCTTCAGTTGTGTCTGTTCTAAGGAATCATAGTGAACTGTGGAAAATCTGATGTTCATCGTGTTACCCTGCTGCAGTCATCACACTTGGGTTATCCTTTTGACAGGCGGTCCCGCAGTCGGCTGGAATTCCAAAGTCTTGGTCCGGCATCAGTTGCTGTCGCTTCTTTTCTGACGTGCGCCAGGGGTATATATAATGCATCCAACGCCATTTTCTTCAGTCTTTCTTGCCACCCTGTGCCCGAAGCAGAAGCAGTGCCGGTCGGCCGACTCCTGAGATTTTCGAAGTCGAATTTCAGATCCGAAGTCTTCAATAAAGCTAAGTACCCCGTTGGTGAAACTTTTCTTGCCTCTGACCGATGTCAGAAAAAGTTAACAATTGTATTTCTTGTGGGAAGCAAATACCTCATAAGGATTTTCATTCTTACTGTATACCTTGCCTAGGCCCAGTCCACGACGTCACTGGTTGTCGTTTTTGTGCTAAGTTTAATAAGCGTACTATAAAAAGACGCTTTGATTTCGCACGTCACTACTTCGGTAGAAAATTTAACTACACTATGCCGTCGGAGCAACCGACTACCGGCGTGCACAAAAAACGCAAGGATAAGGACAGGCAGCCTAGACCCAAGCCAGACTCTGAGGCCTTGGCTGGTCCGGTCTCCGGTTCACCGGTCTTCAGTGAGGCTCTGACGCAGCCCCTGACTGCCACAGATCTGGAACCCGAGACCGCTTTGGAACTTTTGGCGGATAGTGTTAGGCCGACGCAGCCATTTTGTTTAGCCCCTTCCGACGACTCTGCTGTAAAAGATGCTGGTGCTGCAGACACTTCTTCGGTTTCTGAAAGCGTCTTCAGACCGACGACGCTCACCATAAAAACGTACCCTAAGAGTAAGACTCCTATTAAACCTAAAAAGACTGCACTTCAGTCTCCAGTTCAAGGCCCCATGCCTAAGAAACAGATGCTCAAAATGGCTGAAGATTTGATCTCTCTAATCAGGGGTTCCCAACTCCCACCCGACAAAAGGCCTAGACAAGAGGAAGAATATGCCTCCTCTGAACAAGTGTCCATTTCCTCAGGCTCTTCTGAGGACCAAGATTACTCCTTATCCCCTTATGAAGATTCTGATGCTGAGGATTCTATACCCTCAGCTTCTCCTCCTGAAGACTACTCCTTTGGGGAAACTTTACACACTGAGGGAACATTTTCATTGGGAAGGTCAGGACTACTCTGACTCAAAGAAAAGGCTCAGAGAGTTTCTTTTACTCCCCCAGCACAGTCCACTTGCCATCCCCCCAGTTTTAGACATTGTGGATGATGTTTACTTAGAATCCAGTTTGAACCCAGATTCTCTGCCTCCTGCTCTGGCCAAACCTGACAGATACTATAGAGTGCCTGATTCCCACAAATTTCTTTATAAAAGCCCTGTTGCTGATCCAGAGACTGTCTCCCAGGGTCCCAAAGGGGCTAAGGCTTCTATGGCAAAAAATCCTGTAACCTCTGAAAGGGACTCCAGAGCACTAGACAAGTGGGGGAAAAAGGTTTACACCTCATCCATTCTAGCTATGAGGGCACTAAATTGCCAATTCCACATGCTAAAATATCAACAATTTCTAATGTCTCAGTTAAAACAAAAATGAGCACACTCCAACAGTCTGAATTGAAAGAAATGCAGGATCTGTTACATGCAACTGTGAACAGGTGGGCAAACCTACTTTATAATGTGGGTTTGATTTTTTTGAGGTTTCCTGCAGAGCAGCTGTCACTGGGTCTGTTATACGTAGGCATGCTTGGTTAAAGGTACAAACTTTGCCTGATCATGTTAAAGCAAAGCTTCTAGATGCTCCCTTACTGCAGGATGTTCTTTTTGGAGTTGAAGCAGAAGTCGTCTTAAAGAAAATGGAGGATAAGGCAAAATCTATGCAGACAGTCAAAGATCTCCTACAGGTACAGCCCCCTCGCTTCAGCAGAAATTGGCCAACAAAGAATTGGTCCTTTCCAGCTACTGACAGACCACAGAGGGGTAAATACAGACATCCAAGAGGCAGAGGACAACCACAAGCCCAGTACAAACCTCGCCAATGGGGCACTGCAACACAGAAGGGAGGAGAAGACAGGTCCCAAACTACCAGGAGGCAAACTCAGTGACTTGCACCTCATCTGGCCAAGCAACACTCTCTTGGCAGCCCCCTTGGGAGGAAAACTTGCACTTTTTTCAGACAGCTGGTACATTGTCACAAAGGACAAATGGGTCCTAGACATAATTTCACAAGGTTACAGATTCCATTTTCACACCTTGCCAATGAAAAGAGGAATGCCAAACCTGCCACAATCAATGGGCAGAGGCACAAAAACAAATTACAGCTCTCATGGACATGAGTCATTCAACTGGTACCTACTCGAGAGCAAGGCCAAGGTTTTTACTCAAGACTCTTTCTCGTTCCCAGAAAGGACAATGCCTGGAGGCCAATTCTGGACCTTTCAATTCTTAACACCTTCTTACAAGTACCCAAATTCAAGATGCTTACACTACAGCAGCTTCTTCCCATGTTGGGCAGGAAAGCATGGCTATTAACAGACCTCAAGGAGGCATACCTGCATGTCCCTATCAGACAAAATTGCAGAAGATGCCTCCGTTTCATTGCAGGTTCAACACATTACCAATTCTCTGCACTGCCCTTTGGCTTATCTACTGCGCCCAGGGTCTTCACAAAATGCCTGGCACCAGTAATTGCATACTGCAGACAAAGAGGAATTCAAATATACCCTTACCTGGACAACTGCCTCATCCAAGCAGAAAGCAAGGACATCCTCTTACAACATCTGGCTTTTGTAAAACATCTAAGTTGCCTTGGTACACAGTAAACGAAAAGAAATCAAAACTAGTACCCTCACAAAAATATGACATTCCTGGGTGCCAGCTTGAATACAACGGCCCAGAAGGCTTATCTGACGCCAGAGAAACAACTACAGCTGACTCAATATTTCAAAGCAATGGAAACAAAGACCTAACTACCGGCAAGAAAAATTCTGCAGGCCTCTGGCTTCATGGCATCTTACATACTACTAATAAAATTTGCAAAGCTGCATATGAGGAAATTACAATGGTACCTAAAAAGCGTATGGTCTCAACACAGCCACAGCTTGGACACAATGATATCTCTCATTCCCTGCCTACAACATGAGTTTCTATGGTGGTCACAGGCATGTCACCTCAGCAAAGGTCAGCCTTTCACCTTGCCCCCCGCCAGGCAAACTATGACAACAGATGCATCGGACTACGCCTGGGGGGCACACATGGCAGGACAGTGCGTTCAAGGCGTATGGACTGCAGATCAAAGGAATCTGCACATCAATCAAAAAGAGATGCTAGCTGTACAGAACGCTGTGACAGCCTTCAAGAATCTATTACATCCAGGACAACTTACAATAAGAACGGACAACACCACAGTAATGTGGTACATAAACAAACAGGGGGGTACACACTCCTATCCTCTATGCAGGCAAGCAATGACCTTGTGGAACACAGCTCTGGCTTACCAAGTTCAGTTACAAGCTCAATTCCTGCCAGGAAAAAAAAGATCCCCACGAGTGGAAACTGGATCCACAAGTATTTGCAATGATAACTCAAAAATGGGGCCTTCCAGACATGGACCTGTTTGCCACTCCTCGCAACTATCAACTAACAATTTTATACAAGGACACTTCACCATCAAGCTTGGAAAGTGGACACACTCTCATTCAGTTGGAAAAACCTAACAGTATATGCTTTCCCTCCATTGCCTCTCCTCACAAAGGTGCTTCTGAAAGTCAGAAAGGAGAAACCACGACGGATACTCAATAGCCCCAGACTGGCCACGCCAGCACTGGTACCCACTATTCAGGAATATGGCCCAGGGCCCACCTTGGATTTTACCACAAATTGCCCATTTGCTCACACAGCAGACAATCAGATTCTTCACAGCCAGCTCAGAACCTTAAATCTGGCTGCATGGCAAATCACCTAAGCATCCCGCCAGCTCTTCTTTCCCAAGCAGTTGTTATTCTGGAAGCTAGGAGGCCCAGCACAAGGAAGGCTTATTCGGATAAATGGAAAAGGTTTTGTGCCTGGAACCAAGCTAAAGGCCAAAACACACTACAGCCTCACATGCCTCAGATTCTACAGTATTTAACTGAGATGTTACACAAAGGACTTTCTTTTTCTTCCATTAAAATCCATGCATCAGCTATTTCAGCCCACTGCAACACGGCTCCACCCTTATTTTCGCATCCACTTCTAAGGCAGTTCCTCAGAGGGGCAAAAAACATTAGGCCCCACGGAGAGCACCTACACCAACATGGGACCTCAATTTTGTTCTGGAAAAACTTATGCTACCTCTCTTTGAACCAGCTTTCTCTGCAGATCTACAGTTCCTATCATGGAAAACTGCCCTGCTGCTAGCAATAACGTCAGCTACAAGAGTCTCAGAGCTGCAGGCACTAATGGCAGTGGAACCTTTCCTCATTTTCCATCAAGACAGAGTTTCTCTACGAACTAATCCTTCCTTCATGCCTAAGGTGGTTTCCAGTGAGGCTTTAAACCAAACCATCCACTTACCCACCTTCTTCCCAAATCCACAGAACAAAGGAGAGAGACTCCTGCACTCCTTGGACATTCACAGGCAACTTCCTTACTACTTGGATAAAACTAAGGCTTTCAGAAAATCTGATCAGCTCTTTGTATCCTATGCTACAGCTTCACAAGGGAAGGCTACATCTACAGCCTTCCTCAGAGGGGTTCCAACCAAGGAGATTTTGGAAGCTGCAATTTGGAGTTCAGTACACACCTTTACCAAACACTATCACTTACCACTCTACTCTAAGACTAGGGCTGGCTTCGCCACTGCAGTTCTTCAGGGCCTTCTAGCCTCCTCTAACCCTGTATAACTCCTCCACCCATCCTTAGCTTTGGGGTTCTACCTAAGTGTGATGACTGCAGCAGGGTAACACGATTAACATAGTACAGTTTTGTACCTACCATAAATGTAGATGTTTGTGTGTTCACCTTGCTGCAGTCCAGGTTACCCTCCCTCCATCCCCTCTGATCTAACTGGCGAAATCTCTACAATACATTCCTGATGTATTGTATTTGCTTATAGCTGGAGGGATTTTGTGTTTGTGCAAAAATTACATAATTTGGTACTAATTACTGACCACATTTTTGGGGGCACCTGACATCTGGGGCAAGAAAAACTGAAGAAAATGGCGTCTGATGCATTAAATATACCCATGACTCACTGACGTCAGGGAAGAAGCAACAGCAACCGATGCCAGACCAAGACTTTTAATTCCGGCCGACTGCGGGACCGCTTGACGTCAGGATAACCCAAGAGTGATGACTGCAGCAGGCTGAACACTCTAACATCTACATTTATGGTAGGTACAAAACTGTACTTTTTGGTGCAAGTACAAGTTAGAATCCAGAGAAAGCCATTTGGATACTGTATTTCAGACAGAAAAACTTCCAACCAGTAGGCTAACATCTGTTTGAGCAGAGTTGTCTTGTCAGCTCCTTTTTTTTGCAAACCCCCTCCCTCCATAGTTCTAAGGTTCCTCGGACCTATGGCAGCATCAGTTGGCCTACTACCATTAATACATCGATGCTACTTTGGACATTAGTGGGTCAGTGGTCGTACTTGACTTGTGTTTTTCTGGTTGCCATAAAGAAAACAGTATTTTGACTCTGATCATTTCATGGTTAGAGTCCCTTCTCATTGCCACGAAGTAACCTTTTTGTCTCCAAACCTCAGGCCACTGTAATTGTGGAGTCTTCTTTTTTGGGGTGGGGGCATTCTGAAAGAAAGGCACTACAAAGACTTTTGCTGCTCTTAGAGGCCAAGCTCTACTTTAGTGTCTTTGATATTAGTGGTTATCAAAGTGTTCCAGGCCTTTCTGGACCTCCTCCCCATTGTTCAGATGGACACAGTCTGTGGTCTGGTACTTGAACTAATGGGGGGGGGAGCACAACCTTATCGTCTTAAGAAGCCATGAGGTTGTGGCAGTGGTTGATCTTTTCTCAGCAGTTACGTAATGCGGTGCATATCTCCAGGAAGTCCAATATCTTGGCAGATAATTTAAGCAGGAACATCCTCCTTCCTTGCCATTGGTCCTCAAGTCTAGAAGCAGTAGCTTTGATTTCCCAAGGCTAGGGTATCTCCTGCTATGTTCTTTGCCACCTCGAAAAACACAAAGTGCAGCAGTCTTTATGCCATTTTCCCCTTCCCCACCCCAAGGGGGCAATCTTCTTTATTCTTGGCCTTTGGGTCTCCTGTACGCTTACCTACCTACTCCCCTCATGGTAAAGTTTCTTTAGAAAGCAAATAAACCACTGTATGGTATGAAAAAACAATAAATACGACAAAAGTCCAGTGGCTTGCAATGACTAGAAAATGTATTAAAACACCTCTAGCGCCTTGGCAAAAATGTCTTCAAAGGAGTTAATACCACAGAAGATTTCAAACCTTACATACTCCTTCCTTAAACACGCAGTTGCATCCATTAAATAATTATATTTAAATAACTAATGTAATTAAAACCTTCCAATTACATCCCACATTTATACCAGCAGGGGTCAGGGCACCATATTGGAGATCGAATCACGTTTCCTTATACATAAGTTTTTTGTTCATCTCCTTGAATGATTTTTTTCTGAATTTGTACCCTGAAGTCCTTCTGGGTCCCCATTATACTGCTGTTTAAATTGAATTGCAAGAAGGCTTTCAAGTTTCCCATTTTTTATATCTCTTAAAACCTCTTGCAGTGTCGATATGGAAGCCGTCTTGGTTTTCCCCAATATAAAACATGTTGCAAGGGCACTTCAGAGCATACACAATGTCTTCTGTTTCACAAAAAAAATCTGCCATTCACGCTAAAATTCATCCCGTTAATTTTATCAAGACCCCAACTACAAACCTACAAATAATACATTTCCCACAAGGAAATGTTCCCATCTGTATAAGAATTCCTGTTTACTGGTAGAAATAACAAATCTGCTATGTACAGCCATATCTTTTTTACTCCTTCCTTTGTGGAAGAACAAGATGATCCTATATAAATCACTTAAACATTCTTCAAGCTTAAATAGCTCCAATAGTGCTGAATAACTTTTGTAATCTGGTCACTTAAATCATACGTGGTAACTACATAATAGTCTGTTTATTCTCTAATTTTTTTCCATTCATTTCTTTCTATTTGCATATTTAACTAACCTAACATTGGTTTGTCTTACTCTCTCTAAAGAGGCCATTACTATTTCCTTATATCCTTCCCCATTAAAATTTTAAAAGTTCTTTCTAATTCTTTGTCTGCTTCACTAGTGTCATTACAAAGCGTTTTGACCCATAGTACTTCTCCATACAGAAGTGCTTTAAGTAAATGGTGGCAGCTATGGGCTTCCAGAAAGTGGGTACCATCTTTAAACTGTGTCATACTTTTAACCCCCCCATTCACTGCTCCTTCTAAATGGACATCCAAGAGTACCACTTTACCATATTGGAGTCCCATCTAATTGTAAACCAACCAATACATTTTTCAACCTTTTCATAACCCCCTCTACATGTCTCTTCGTAAAATTATGACTGTACAGATAATTTACTTCCAATAAGCCCCATCAATGTAATTGCATACATGGGGCAAAAGGTGCCCCCATAGCTGTTCCTTGTAATTAGCAGTACAGTTCCACATTGAATTCAAAATAATGTTGCTTTAAACTGAAAGCTGTTAGTTCTGTTGTATAATGAGCCACCAGGCTATCCCCTAAAGAAAATTGGAAGTTCTGAATTCCAAGATTATGTTGTATACTAGTACAGAGGGTTTTAACATCTACCACTATCCAGTGGATATAATTCATGCATTCTAAATCTGAAATTTTATTTAAAAAATTGAAGGTGTTTTTTACATATGAAGGTTTTTTTTTATTTTTTTTTTAAACTATAGGCAATAGATAACTATGTAAAAATATACCCATTTTGTTTAAGAAGTAGTTGCATTCTGAGACTGTTGGTCATCCTGGGGGGGGGGGGGGGGGTCATAAATATTTTTGTGATGTTCTTCATTCCACATTGCTGCAGTCCTAACACTTGGGTAGTCCGCTGTCCCAGTCGGCCCGAATACCAAAGTATATGGCTGACGTCGGTCAAGGCGCATTAGTCTGACGTCAGGGTACAAATGCGCATGACCGACGTCATATCCTCAGTCTTTTTTGCCGCATGGTCCGATGCAGAAGCAGTTTTGCGAGTGCAGGTTGGCGTTCTGAAATTTTCTGAAGTCGGAGTTTCAGACCGAATCAAAGTTGGCTAAGTACCCCGTTGGGGAATATTTTGTTTTTTTCTTGCCTCAGTATTTAACCGGATGTCAGAAAAAGTGAATAACTGTATTTCTTGTGGGAAACAGATACCTCATAGGGATTACCATACCTTGTGTATACCTTGTTTAGGGCCTGAGCACGACGTTGTTGGATGTCGCTCTTGTGCTAGATTTAACAAACGCACTATAAAGAGAAGGTTAGACTGTGCCAGGTTAGTTTTTGGGAAGCGTTGTAATTATAAAATGCCGTCGGATGCTCTGACGCCCGCTTCGTCCAAAAAGCGCAAGGACAAAGCAGCAAAGCCTAGGTTGGAAGAACCGTCAGTCCCGGACGTCGGTTCTTTAGAAGGCTCAGTGGAGCCGGAGGTTCTGCCAGGAGTTTCTTTGGAGTCTCAGGAAGAGACTTTACTGTTACAGGATGTGTCCTCTCAGGAGGTAGGCCAGGCTGAAGGGGCTTCTCAGGTGGCTGTTCTTCCCTCTCTTCCTAAGGTGGTTAGAGCCTCCCTTCTGTTTCCAAGGCTTCTTTGAGAGGCAGGCCAGGTTTAACTTCAGTGGGGTTTCTCCTAGCTCTTCAGGATCTTTGCCTAAGAAACATATGCTTAAAATGGCAGAAGATTTGATTACTATGATTAGAGGTTCTATGCCCCCTCCTGATAAGAGGCCTAGGGTGGAACCTGAGCTTGAGAGTTTTGAGCAGTGTTCGAGGCTTCTGAGTCTTCGGCTGAAGACTTGCAGGAGTATCCTCCTTATTCTGATTCTGATGTGGATGATTCTACTCCTTCAGCTTCTCCTCCTGAGGATTTTTCTTTTCAGAGACTCTTCATTCCATGAGGGAGCATTTTAAATGGGAAGGTCAAGATTTCTCTGATTCCAGGAAGAGGCTTAGGAATTTTTGTTTTACCCCAGCATAGGCCTTTAGCTATACCTCCTGTTCTGGATGTGGTGGAAGATGTTTTTGCAGAGGCTTCCCTGAACCCTGATTCTTTGCCTCCTGCCCCAGTTAAACCAGATAGGTACTATAGGGTGCCTGAAGCTCATAAGTATCTTTTATGAGTCCTAGGGCAGACCCGAAACTGTTTCTCAGGGGCCTAAAGGTGTTAAGGCTTCTGTTGTTAAAAATCCTGTTCCTCCTGATAAAGAGGCAAGGGCTTTGGATAGATGGGGAAAGAAAGTGTATACTTCTTCCACTTTAGCCATGAGGCGTTGAATTGCCAGTTTCACATGTTAAAATATCAAAATTATCTCCTTTCACAATTGAAGTCTAAGGTGGATGCTCTGGCGGAAGGTATTGAGTGTAAAGAGTTGCAGGATTTAGTTCATGTGTCTGAACAGGTGGGTAAGCATTCCTTGCAATGTGGTTTTGATGCTGTGCAGGCCTCCTCGAGGGTGGCTGCCACTGGTTCTGTTCTTCGAGGCACGCCTGGTTGAGGGATCAGAATTTAGCTGAGCATGTTAAGACAAGGATTTTGGATGCTCCATTACAGTCTGACGTGTTGTTTGGTTCGCCTGTGGAAGCAGTTTTAAAGAAAATGGAGGACAAGGCTAAGTCTATGCAGACTGTTAAAGATTTTTGCAGGTTCAGCCTCCAAGTTTAGTAGAAATTGGCCTGCTAAGGGATGGACATATCCTGCTTATGATTCCCAGTCTAGGGGTAGGTCTAGACGTGGTAGGGGCAGAGCTCAAGGTTCTTTTAGGCCTAGAACAGGAGTTCACCTGCTCAGTCTTCTGGTGAGGGCAGGGGTCAGTCCTTTCGTAAACAGACCCAATGACCTGCCTTTTCAGCTGCCAGTACATTCTCGCCTGGCAGCACCTTTGGGAGGAAGGCTGGCTCTTTTCAAAGAAAATTGGGATTTAATTACCCAAGACAGATGGGTATTGGATATCATTCACCACGGTTACAGGTTTTATTTCCATACCTTGCCTCCTTTCAAAGGCATGCCAGACATTCCTCCTCTACAAAGAAAAGAGGCTCACAAGCAAATTTCTCTGTTACTCCAAATAGGGGCCATTCAGCCGGTTCCTGTGCCAGAAAGGGGCCTAGGATTTTATTCTCGCCTGTTCCTAGTACCAAAGAAGGGGAACACGTGGAGACCAATTTTGGATTTATCTATCCTCAACACTTATCTGGACATTCCCAAGTTCAAAATGTTGACGTTACAACAGCTTTTACCTCTGCTGGGCAAAGATCACTGGATGGTAACTTTAGATCTCAAGGAGGCTTACCTTCATGTGCCTATCAGACTAAGTTGCAGGAAGTATCTGCGTTTTCGAGCTGGGAATTCCCATTATCAGTTCTCTGCATTGCCCTTTGGCTTATCTACTGACCCCAGAGTATTCACAAAGGTTCTGGCTCCAGTGATAGCTTACTTCAGGCTAAAAGGAATACAAATCTATCCTTACTTGGACGACTGCCTGATTCTGGCTCAAGAAAAGGAAGACCTTTTACAGCATTTGGAATATGTGATAGCAGTGCTAAGATGCCTAGGGTATTCTGTGAGCGAAATAAAGTCCAGTCTAGTACCCTCTCAAGACATGTGCTTGCTGGGTGTGAGACAGAATACAGCAGCCCAGATGGCCTTTTAACCCCGGACAAACAAAAGAATCTTTCCATTTACTTCCATCAACTATCACTTCAGTCCGGGCTGACTGCAAGGACAGTCCTTCAAGCCTTAGGGTTCATGGCATCTTGTATTCTGGTGCTTCCCAATGCCAAACTGCATATGAGGAAGCTGTAATGGTATCTCAAAAATGTATGGACACAGCACTGCCAGGATTTGGACACTGTCATTCAAATAATACCTTGCATTCAAAAGGAATTTTTGTGGTGGGCTCAGGAATGTCACCTAAACAAGGGACTCTCTGTGACCCGGCCAGAGGCGAGTCAGATTCTAACGACAGATGCCTCAGACATTGCTTGGGGAGCTCATCTAAATGGAAAGTGGATACAAGACAAGTGGCCTGCCAGACTACAGCATCTACATATCAACATGAAGGAGATGTTAGCAGTCCAGTTTGCATTAATGGCTTTCAAGGAGTTACTTCTTCCAGGGCAGGTGTTGATTCTAACAGACAACACAACTGTCATGTGGTACATCAACAAACAAGGGGAACACATTCTTACCCGTTATGCAGGCAAGCAATGAGTTTATGGGAGACTACTCAGCTTGCAACTGACTCTTCAGGCAAGGTTTCTGCCGGGAGCACAGAACTCCTTAGCAGATGTGTTAAGCAGACAAATCATGGATCCCCACGAATGGAAACTGGATCTTCATGTATTTCGAAAATTGACAGTGTCATGGGGAACTCCAGACATAGATCTGTTCGCTTCTCCACTAAACCACCAGCTGCCAAAGTTTTGCACAAAGAGGTTTCATCACACAGCTTGGAAAGTGGATGCTCTTTCTTTCAGTTGGAAAAATCTTCATGTGTATGCCTTTCCACCTCTGCCTCTTCTCCCAAAGGTGCTCCTAAAGGTCAGACAAGACAAGCCAAGGATGATTTTAATAGCTCCAGATTGGCCTCGGCAACACTGGTACCCATTACTGAGGAGTCTAGTAAGGAAGCCTCCATGGCCTTTACCTTTGATTCCGCACCTGTTGTCTCAGAGGGACGGTCATCTGCTCAATGTCAAGCTTCACTCTCTCCATCTAACAGCCTGGCATATTCTGTTTTGAAACACAGCAGGTCTCAACTTCCTCAACAAGTTTTAAATGTGATTATGGAAGCCAGAAGACCTAGTACAAGGAAAGTGTACAGAAAAATGGAAGAGATTTTTATTTTGGAGTGCAGCAAAGAATTTGGAGATTTCTGAGCCTAATTTGAGTGTGGCTCTTCAATATCTTACTGAGTTATTGGACAAAGGTTTGTCTTTCTCTTCCATTAAGATTCATGCTGCAGCAATTTCAGCTCACTATGATTGTGACCCACCATTGTTTTCGCATCCTTTGTTCAAGCAATTTCTTAGAGGGGCAAAGAATATAAGACCCCCACGTAGAGCTCCTACTCCTGCTTGGGATCTCAATTTTGTGTTGGAGAAACTTACTCTACAACCTTTTGAGCCTCAAGGCTACTGTTGAATTGAAATACTTGTCATGGAACACTGCTTTTTTGTTGGCCATTACTTCTGCAAGAAGGGTTTCTGAATTGCAGGCCCTTATGGCAGTAGAGCCTTTTTTGATTTTCCATAAGGATAGGGTATCATTACGTACTAATCCTTCCTTTATGCCTAAGGTGGTTTCTAGTGTGGCTTTAAACCAAACTATTCATTTGCCTACTTTCTATGCAGATCCCCAAAATAAGGGGGAAAAGATTTTGCACACATTAGATGTACACAGGCAGTTGCGTTATTATTTAAGCAGGACTAAGGATTTTAGGCAGTCTCAGCAGTTGTTTGTTTCTTTTGCTTTGAGTTCTCAGGGCAAGCCTGTGTCAAAACAAACTATTTCAAAGTGGATTGGGTTTTGCATTGCATTTTGTTATTCCCATCATGGCAAGGAGATTCCAGCTGGGATTAGGCCTCATTCTACTAGGGCTACTGCCACTTCAACAGCATTTCTAAGGGGGGTGGCAACTAAGGATATTTTGGAGGCAGCTACTTGGAGTTCAGTGCATACTTTCTCTAAGCATTACCACCTTCCTCTCTACTCTAAATCTAGGGCTGGTTTTGCCACAGCTATTTTGCAAAGCATGTTGACAGCTCCTGCTTCTTTATGATTTGCCAGCCTCCCTTACCTCTGCTTTGGGATTCTACCCAAGTGTTAGGACTGCAGCAATGTGGAATGAAGAACATAGTACAGTTTTGTACCTACCATAAATGTAGATGTTCGAGGATCCACATTGCTGTAGTCCAATTTACCCTCCCTCCTTCCCCTCTGTGTTTAGGGGTGGTTGTGTGGGTGAGGTTATACTCTTGTAATTTTGTATATATTGTACATATTTTTGGTGCAGGAGTGTTTGGTGTTTTTGGTTTTGGCCTTATCTTTTTAGGGTCTTCTGACATCTGGGGCAAGAAAAGACTGAGGATATGACGTCGGTCATGCGCATTTGTACCCTGACGTCTTGACGTCAGACTAATGCGCCTTGACCGACGTCAGCCATATACTTTGGTATTCGGGCCGACTGGGACAGCGGACTACCCAAGTGTTAGGACTGCAGCAATGTGGATCCTCGAACATCTACATTTATGGTAGGTACAAAACTGTACTTTTCCTGAAGTGGCCATCTCACTTCCTTCAGTGTTAAACTTCCTATCAATTTTCTTTTGTGAAAAATAGGCTAATCTATAAAGCCCTTAACCAACAATTCCTGATATTTTAATGGAGTTTCTTTATATTGCTCTAAATTACTTTTTCCGTGTATATTGTTATTTTTCAAATGATCATAAAACTTTAAATATTGCTGAAAATGTAGTACTGCTATTTTATTCCCTTTGTCAGCGGGCTTAAAATTAATTCATTATTAATCGAATCTTGAAGGGCCCTCTATTCTCTTTTTAAGTTGTATTCTGTTTTAACTTTGTTTTTCATAAAGTCACTAAACACTGACTCAACCTCAAAGTTAATCGTAGATGAGAACTGTTGCACGCCATCATGTAAAAAAGGTGGAATAAACTGCATTTTAATATGTTACACTACTATTATCCAGCAAACAATAACCATTAAGAAACCATCCTCTTCATATTCAGAAGTACATAAATAGAAACTTTCCACCATTTCATTTTTTTCATTATATGCTGACTTTCCAACGCATTTAAATCATCATTATTTTAAAAAGAAATTAAAATGGTGTAATTTCCTAATTAAGCAACTTGTGTTTTTCAAACATGTGCAAGCTTGGCATAACTTTAGGGATAAATTTCAAACTGCAGTTAAGAACTGCTATTGAACTGTCAATGCATAACCCGCTAAATTCACAACATATCTTTCACATATAGAATCTTGCAAACAGCCATTAAGAACGTTAGCAGCATTTACAGTCATAAAATCCGTTCCATTTAGTTCTATTGTACGTTGTTTGTTGTCCTTCCCTGGAAAATGTTATTACCAGGTTCGTAGTAAACGAACACAGGAAGGTGTCCACAAAACCAATAAACGAAAGAAAGACACCACTGGACCAAGGCAAACACCAGTAAGTTCTCCAAATTTCTTAAGGCTGAAATAGCAGACTGATATAACAACAAACACTGGTTATTGGTGTTTGCCTAGGTCCAGTGGTGTCTTTCTTTCGTTTATTACCAGGTTCATTAAAATTCCTTCCTTGTTTTCTTCCATTCTCCACTTTTCCCTTCCTCTTGAAACAGTTACTGCATATAATTCGTTTTTTGGGCTGGAGGTAGGGCTGGATATGAGGAATCATCACTTTGCCAATCATTAGACCTTTCCACATGATCAGAGCATTCTTTTGAATTGCCATTTTGATTTGGATTCTTTCTGTTCTGTAAACCGAATGCATGTCTATCCTTTCTTCCTGTTGATTCTCCACAAGTAGGCAGAACCATTATTGCTGTCTTTTAGGTCTCTAGGCAATGTAGTTTTCTTTGATGTCCTTCAAAGATGCATCTGCAGTCCTAACATATGGGTTGTCCTGCCTCAGGCAGCCCTTCGGTCGGCCGGATTCCAAAGTCTGGGTCTGGCCTCGGCTGATGTCGCACTTCACCCGACGTCATAGCTGCAGTGAATTGGGTATAAAGGCATCAGCCGACGCCATTTTCCTCAGTCTTTCTTGCCGCGTGGTGCCCGAAGCAGAAGCTGTTCGCAAGTGCCAGTCGGTCAGATCCAGAGATTACTACTACCGAAGACTTCTAAAAAGCTAAGTACCCCGTTGGGGACTCTTTCTTGCCTCAGCCGATGTCAGAAAAAGTAAATAACTGTTTAACTTGTGGGAAACAAATACCTCATAAGGATTTCCACTCTTACTGCCTTCCTTGCTTAGGCCCAGACCACGACGTAGCAGCTTGTCTAGCCTGTGCTTCCTTCAACCGACGAACACTTAGACGTCGATCGGAGTTTGCAGAGGAGTTTTTTGGTCCCGCTTTTGCTTACAAAATGCCGTCGGAGACTCAGACTTCACAATTAGTTAAAAAGCGTATTGAAAAGGACCGACACTCGCGGTCCGCGGTTTCGGCCGAAACCACGGTTAAGCCAACCGCAAGTGTCTCGGTTTCGGCTGAAACAGAGTCCACGGTTCTTCCTTTGGCCGAAAGCATGCCTCCTATAGCCGAGCCCTCACACAGCATGGCTGAATCTGCTACTGAAATTTCCACTGCTATTGCAGGTACACAGGATTTATCAGATACTATTCCTTTAGACATATCTACTCCTGCACGTGGAGCTGCTAGGCCCCCTGCATCTATGTCTATCAAGGCTTTTGCTAGGGCTAAAGCAGCTAAATCTTCTAAGGCCTTGCCTGCTAAAACCCCCTCACACAGGCCTACCTCTAGTTCCCAAATGCTCAGCCTGGCTGAGGATCTCATTTCTTTGATCAGGGTATCCCAACCTCACCCTGACAGGGCCTCTCAACCACCTCCAGAGAAGAGGCCTAGAGCAGAGCCCCCCGATCCACTTTCTGCAGACTATTTCTCGGATGATTCAGAAAACTCAGAACCTCCAGAAGGCCCATATTCCCCTTATGAGGATACTGATGCAGAAGACTCCATTCCTTCTGCCTCTCCTCCTGAGGAATTTTCTTTTGGGGAAACCTTACATGCTATGAGAGAGCATTTTCAATGGCAGGGCCAGGATTTCTCAGATTCAAGGAAAAGGCTAAGGACCTTTTTACATTTACCACAGCATAGGCCTTTAGCCATTCCTCCAGTACTAACAGTTGTTGATGATGCATATAATGATGCTTGTACTGCCCCTGACTCTCTCCCCCCGGCCCCTGCCAAGCCGGATAGATATTACAGGGTCCCGGCCACTCACTTTCACTTGTATAAGGCTCCTATTGCAGATCCTGAAACCATTTCACAGGGCCCCAAAGCTGTAGCAGCTGCCTCTGCCAGAAACCCCCTCCCCTCTGAAAGTGAATCTAGAGCATTAGAGAGATGGGGTAAAAAAGTTTATACTTCTGCTATACTCTTTCGGCTAGGGCCTTAAACTGTCAATTCCACATGATTCAGTATCAGGAATTTTTGTTAGACCAGCTACATAAAAAACTGTCCTCTCCTGAACCTATAGACCGTAAGTCCCTTCAGGATTTGGTACATAACACACAACAGGTCAGTAATCATTCCTTAAAATGCGGCTATGATGCACTGGAGGCTTCCTTTAGATCAGCTATGACTGGAACAGTGATTAGAAGGCATGCATGGTTAAAAGAACAATCCTTACCAGACCATGTAAAGTCAAAACTCCTAGATGCTCCCATGGAGAAACAAAGTTTGTTGGTTCCCCTGCACAGCAAGTGCTAAAGAAGGTGGAAGAAAAAGCAAAATCTGTCCAAACAGTCAAGGATTTCTTACAGGTCCAGCCTCCAAGGTTTAGTAGAAATTGGCCTCCTTTCCAGACACCTCCAGAGCCCAGAGAGGCAGAAATAGGCGCCCAAGAGGCAGAGGTCAATCCAGAGGTGCCTACAGGGGACGTCAGTGGCAGCCTAACAACCAGAGAAGTACTGCCACAGATCCAGCTACGACCACTTCCACAGGACAGACACAATGACTTGGCTCTGATACCGCCTACCAGGAAACAACTGGAAGCACCCTTAGGCGGAAAGCTAGCCTTATTTTCCGTAAACTGGGATTACATTACAGGAGACAAATGGATTTTACAGACCATAGACAAAGGCTACAGGTTTCACTTCCACACTCTACCAAAAAAGAGAGGAATGCCAAGCCTACCACCCAACCAAAAAACAAACGCTCTAGAACAAATCAACCACCTACTAAGGATGAGAGCTATAGAAAAGGTACCTCCCATGGAACAAGGGCAAGGATTTTACTCCAGACTTTTCCTGGTACCAAGAAAAGAAAACCAATGGAGACCTATTCTCAACCTGTCCGCTCTGAACACATATCTCATTGTTCCAAAATTCAAAATGCTGACCCTACAGCAACTTCTTCCCATGCTGGGCAAGGAGTCTTTGCTGGTGACTCTAGATCTCAAGGAGGCATACCTGCACGTCCCTATATGACCAGATTGCAGAAGATACCTCAGATTTCTTGCAGGATCAGAGCATTATCAATTCTCAGCATTGCCCTTTGGCTTACCTACTGTGCCCAGAGTATTCACGAAATGCCTGGAATCAGTAATTGCTCATTGCAGGCTTCAGGGAATTCAGATTTACCCATACCTGGATGACTGCCTAATACAAGCGGACAACAAGACCAAATTAACAAAAGATTTGGAAAAGGTTATACAACTACTACAAGCCCTGGGATACACAGTCAACATGAAAAAGTCAAGGCTGGTACCATCCCAAAGGATAACATTCTTGGGTGCAGAACTGGACACATCAAATCAGATGGCATTTCTCACAGCAGAAAAGCAAAAGCAACTACCACTCTATTTCATGGCATTAACAACACAGAACCAGCTTACAGCAAGGAAAGTCCTGCAAGCCCTGGGTTGCATGGCATCCTGCATAATATTGATACCACATGCCAGGCTGCATATGAGGAAGTTGCAATGGTACCTAAGGAATGTATGGTCTCAACACAAGCACAGTCTAGAAGCCCAGATTCCAATAATCCCATGCCTGAAACAAGAATTCCTGTGGTGGGCTCAGGCCTGTCAGATGAACAGAGGACTGCCTTTCCACAAACCTCACCCAAGCCAGACTATCACCACGGACGCCTCAGACCTAGGCTGGGGGGCGCACATGGTGGACAAGTGTATACAAGGCCTATGGACACAAGACCAGCTGAACCTTCACATAAATCTAAAAGAGATGCTGGCAGTGAAACAAGCTCTACAGACATTCAGACCTTTTCTTCAACAGGGTCATTTGCTGATAAGGACGGACAACACCACAGTCATGTGGTATATCAACAAACAGGGAGGAACACGCTCATATCCTTTATGCCGGATGGCAATGGACCTGTGGAATGTGGCCCTGAACCTCAACATTTGACTCCAGGCAATATTTGTGCCAGGAAAAGAAAATATACTAGCAGACACCTTGAGCAGAACTACCACGGATGCCCACGAATGGATGCTGCATTCAGACATCTTCAAAACCATTACAAAGAAATGGGGACTACCAGAAATAGACCTGTTCGCATCCCCACACAACCACCAATTGAGGAAATTCTGCGCAAGGACATACCACCCTCTTGCTTGGAAGGTGGACTCCCTATCCTTCAGTTGGGAAAACCTGACAGCGTATGCATTCCCACCTCTTCCTTTGATGCACAAAGTGCTACTGAAGATCAAAGATCATCACCCAAGGATCATCCTGATAGCTCCAGACTGGCCGAGGCAGCATTGGTACCCGCTACCGAGGAGTATGTCTCGGGCACACGCATGGCCTCTACCTCTAGTTCCTTTACTGCTAACACAGAACAACTACAAGATCCTACATCCAAACTTGAGCACACTGCAGCTAGCTGCCTGGAACATTACATAAAACAAAATAACTCAGATTTATCTCAGAGGGTTAAGGACATTATCCTGGAGGCTCGCAGACCCTCCACAAGGAAGACTTATTCAGCCAAATCGAAAAGATACCTCATTTGGAGTGCAGCAAAAGGAGAAAATGTATCAATAGCAAACTTAGCTAACATCCTGGAATACTTAGCAGAACTTTTCCACAATGGCCTGTCTTACTCCTCCATCAAGATTCATGCATCAGCAATTTCAGCAGAATACAACATGGATTCTCCAGTCTTCTCTCATCCTCTACTCAGGCAGTTTCTGAGAGGAATTAAAAATGTAAAGCCTCCAAGGAAGCCACCTTTGCCTGCATGGGACCTTAACTTTGTGCTGGAAAAGTTAACACTTCCCCCTTTCGAGCCAGCAGCAACAGTAGAATTGCAGTTCTTATCTTGGAAAACTGCTTTCCTGCTTGCAATCACTTCAGCAAGAAGGGTTTCAGAATTACAGGCATTAATGGCAGTACAGCCCTTCCTTATCTTCCATCAGGATAGTGTCCTTGAGAACCAACCCTACTTTTATGCCAAAAGTGGTCTCCAGGGTATCATTGAACCAAGCAATTCACCTACCAGCATTCTTCCCCAACCCACAGAACAGGGGGGAAAGATTACTACATACCTTGAATGTGCACAGGCAATTGCGCTACTATCTGGACAGAACCAAGACCAACAGAAAAACTGACCAGCTTCTGGTAGCATATGCAACAGGAATGGAAGGAAAAGCAATTTCCAAACAGACAATCTCAAAATGGATAGGAAATTGCATTAGATTTTGTTACTCTTTTCATGGAAAGGCAACTCCAGAAAACATCAGACCTCACTCCACAAGGGCTACAGCCACTACTACAGCTTTCCTATGAGGAGTGGCTACCAAAGACATTTTAGAAGCTGCTACTTGGAGCTCCGTGCATACATTTGCCAAGCATTATAATCTACCTTTATACTCCAGATCCCGAGCAGGTTTTGCAACTGCTGTTTTGCAAGGGATCTTAACTACACCATAATTACCTTTGGTCCTCCTCCCCCAGTTTGGCTATGGTATTCTACCCATATGTTAGGACTGCAGATGCATCCTTGAAGAACATAGTACAGTTTTGTACCTACCATAAATGTAGATGTCCGAGAGGTATGCATCTGCAGTCAGGATTACCCACCCTCCTTCCCCTCTGTGGTACTCCTAGGGTATTTTCCCATCTTGTAGCTAGCTGGGGGAATCTATTATGGTGTATTTGTTTGTATATATGTACATACATGTTTATATTGTTTGCTCTCTACTATTTGGAATCTTTTGCATTTATCCAAATTTAGCCTTCCTAGAGGGCACCTGGCATCTGGGGCAAGAAACACTGAGGAAAATGGCGTCGGCTGGTGCCTTTATACCCAATTCACTGCAGCTATGTCGTCGGGTGAAGTGCGACATCAGCCGAGGCCAGACCCAGACTTTGGAATCCGGCTGACCGAAGGGCTGCCTGAGGCAGGACAACCCATATGTTAGGACTGCAGATGCATACCTCTCGGACATCTACATTTATGGTAGGTACAAAACTGTACTTTATAAGTTTTCTCCAAATCCAAAGGTTTAGCGTTATAATCAGCTAAACATTGCTCTAATCATGAAGCACTGAAAGTAGTTGAAAAGGACTCACAAGCAGCCGAAATCTCCTCCTTTAATTTTTTTTTTGTTCAAGCAGATCCCATCCAATTAGAATATTTACCCAGTCCATGGAGCAGCGATGGGCTGCAGCCACCCATCTCATTTGAAATCTCTTGTCACTCTCATCATTTTGGTCAAAGGGTGTGGATGGACTCTTAAAAGCCCTTAGACCCCCAGGAGTGACATCCAGTTTCCTTACACATAAGCCACTCCAAACTTCCATACAGCTATTACATCTTAGTAGACAGGAACTCGTTTTGATGTTGCCCTATTAAGGTGAATGGGTTGGTCGTTTTGTTGCGTTCGTCCAGAAATTTTTCCCAAGGTGTAATCTGGTTATCCGTTCCATGTGCTGCAGTACCATGAGCTATGGCTCATTTACCTGTCTGTACAGCGTGCTGTTAAATCGTTGTGTGTAGAGTCATTTAACTCTCTCCTAAAATTCCTAGGCAGGTGTAAAGACTGTTCACTGGGCATATTACTCCAAATAAACCACTACAAGATACAAAAAAAAAAAATCATTTCTTCAGAAAGCAGCCTGCTGCAGAGAGCTATGAATGTCCTTCAATTCCTATGCTGTAGTATTCTTTATGTGAGATTTCCCGCCTCAGGTGACCCACACTTCAGCTGCTGTAGTTGTGTGGGACGTCACACACTGGGCCATAAACCAGGGCCCTTAAATGTGATGTCTATGCACAGACCTCAGAACTGTTTAGCCACAGACGACCATCTCGTGTGCTTCTCTCCTTCAAGACTTCTAAAAGCTAAATTACCCTGTTGGGGTTTTTCTTCTTTGACTTCTAGTTAAAGCTTGGTTTGCTGTATTAACCTGTAGCTGATGTCAGCTAAATAGGGTAATTGCCAATGCGGGTGCCAGGTACCGCATAAAGATGCACACGACCACTACGTTTTTTGCCTAGGTCAAGAGCATGACCATACCATTTGCTCAATTTGCCAATCCTTTGTACCCAAGACCCTGTTTAGCCGTCTGGCTGCCCTCAGTTTGTACCTAGAAAATCAGAGACTTAAACTTGCACTAAGGATGGATTCCAAATCGGAAGTTCCAACTGAACCTCTGTGGAAGAAGGCCAAGATTCCTGGGCCCACTTCCGCTGCCTCTCTGCTTTCGGAAGCCCCGCCTACTACCGATTTAGGAGTTGAGGGACATTCATCAGATCTATCTAATTTGGCGACCTTCAAGGAAGCCGCTTCTTAGGTGATGACTGGCACTTCCACGGAAGTTACTCAGACATCAGCTACAAACCAGTGTCAAGGGGGATCCAGACACAGCCGGGCTTCCGACCGGGATCCCTCCTCTTGACACTGGATTCTTTAGCTATGCACCAGATTCCAGGCCTTTGCCTAAGGCTACTCCATTAAAAAAGGAACAGAAAACCAAACGTCTGGCTACAACGTTTGGAGACCTACCTGATTGGTAATCCTTAACCTCCTCTTTGATGCAGGGCTTCATTGCCATTAGGCCCACAACCTTTTCTTCATCTACCCTTCCTCTCCTCAGTCCTAAGCCTGCCTCTACCTCTCTACCTTTTCCCACTACTCAAGAGACAGGGAAGAACAAGAGACTTATTGTTCAACTTCAGATGAATCCGTCTCAAGTAGCCTCTCCTCAGGAGTATTACTCCTCAAATGAAGAATCCATCGAAGGGGACTCCGTTCCAGAGGTTATCACCTTTGGAGACATCAGTACTAAAATGAAGAAATGCTTCAAATGGGGCACTTGAAAATGTCTGAAACTCAGTTATTTTGAGTTTTTGCAAGTGGAATCTCCCTCCCCTTCTGCCATATTTCCCGTCATCCCCGGTTACCTAGATGACTTTTCCTCAGCATCCAAGACCCCACACTCTCAGCCTCCTGCCCTCAAGAGGCTGGACCACTTCTACAAAGTACCTGATGACCAGAAATTCTTAGTCATACCACCCCTGGCATATCCAGCGGTGATTGCAGTGTCACCAGACAAACATTCCAGACAGATTCCGTCTGCCTCTCTCCTACCTACTGACAAGGACAGTAAAACTATGGACAGAATTCGGAAGAAGGTGTACACTTCTTCCACGCTGGCCTTCACAGCCATAAACTGTCAAACCAGTATGACCATATGTGCTCTGGACCTGGTGTCCCAAACCTCTACGCTATTGGCAGCTACTCAAGACTGCTCCAGTAAATCTGAAATAGCATCTAAACTGTCCCTGGCTGCCCAAGTAACCAGACATTCCATCAGATGTAGTTATGATGTTGCAGAGGCCTCTGCACAGTCTGCAGCCTTTGCCTCTGTACTTAGGAGATAATCCTGGCTACTCCTACACCACCTATCTGAGGACTTCAAGTCTAAAATCTTAGATGCTCCCCTAGACCGTAATAGTCAGCAAATCTTTTTAAAAACCTACACGAAAAGAGTAAGGAATTGCAAGATAAAAAGCACCTTCTTGTGTCTCCTATTCCTAAATATGATTGAAATTACCCTGCAAAAAGTGCTGTTGTCAGAAGAAACCCTTTCTCTGCTGGACCTTACTCTTCCAGGCACAGAAGAGGGGCCAGAAGGCAAATTTGTTCCAGGCCAGCTGTCTCGCATCCTGCTCTTTCAAGACAGCAGAGGACCCAACAATGCGCGACTGCCTTGCACACCTTCCCATGTTTGCCCACCTCTCCACTGCCTCACTAGAGACAAATGGGTTCTGGCTGTAGTTCAAAAAGGGTACTTCCTTTCTTGGAGAGAGAGGCCCCCTTTAAGGGGTGTACCCTTCCCCCAAAGAAACCAAAGCCACCTCTTCCCTCAGATTCTGCAAGACCTTTTAAACCTGGGAACTAGAGCCTGTCCCCACAGGGCAGGAAGGAAAAGGCTTCTACTCAAGGCCTTCTCTGGTCCCAGAAGGATGGACCGTGGAGGCTTATCCTAGACCTTTTCTTTTTAAACCTATTCTTAAAGGTTCCTACCTTCAGAATGTTGTCTCTACAAACTTTACTTCCTCTTCTACCAGCAGAGGCTTTCATGGCCACACTCGACCTTCAAAGAAGCTTATCTGCACATCCCTGTACAACTTTCTCACAGAACATTCTTGCATTTTTCATGCCCCTCCTCTCACTTTCAATTTACAGCATTGCCCTTTGTTTTGTCCACTGCTCCCAGAGTGTTCACAAAATGCCTGGCACTTGCCATAGCATTTTGCAGAACAGAAGGGATTCAAATTTACCCTTACCTGTATGACATCCTTATTCTAGCAAGAATGCAAGAAAACTCTGCAAAACCATTTACAGTTCACTGATGTCCTTCATGGATGCATCTGCAGTCATAACAAATGGGTTGTCCTGTCGTCAGGCAGCCCTTCGGTCGGCCGGATTCCAAAGTCCGGGTCCGGCTTCGGCTGATGTCGCACTTCACCCGACGTCATCTCTGCTGGTCTTAGGGTATAAAGGCATCAACCGACGCCATTTTCCTCAGTCTTTCTTGCCGCGTGGCGCCCGAAGCAGAAGAAAACTCTGCAAAACCATTTAAAGTTCACTGTTTCCCTGCTTCAAAGACTGGAGTTCACCCTCAGCATCCCAAAATCATCCTTGACCCAGAAGAAAATAAAACATTTCTGGGTTGCAGGATCAGGACGGACATAGTGAAAGCTTTTCTTCCCTAGGATAAAATCAGTTTGTTGTCCACACACTCAAAATCCTTTTACAGACCCAACAGGTAACTACAAGGCAGTTCCTAAGAATCTTGGGTGTAATGGCAGCCACCATTTCAATGCTACCACTAGCCAGAATGCACATGTGAAAGCTGCAGTGCTAATTAAAAAATGTATGGTCACAACACCAACATCCTTTAGAACAAGAAATTACCCTCTTGCCCAGCCTAAAATCAGAACTAAAATGGTGGATTCAGCAAATTCAGCTGAACCCCGGGCCTTCCGCTGCAGTTACCCACCCCAAACCAGTTAATGCATTCAGATGCATCAGACCTAGGATGCGGAGCTACAGTGTCAAGCTGTAGGGTACAAAGTGGCACCCTTCCATAAAGAAGAAACGTATCACCGTGAGGGAAATGACAGCTGTTCTACTGGCCTTGAAAGTCTTCCTTCCTTCCCCTTTTACAACCAAGTGCTCTCCTAATCTTAACAGACAACACTACAGTTGTGGTACCTCCACAAACAAGGAGTGACAAAAACCTA
The DNA here is from genome assembly GCF_019279795.1 of Protopterus annectens. NCBI lineage: Eukaryota > Metazoa > Chordata > Ceratodontiformes > Protopteridae > Protopterus > Protopterus annectens. The sequence continues at coordinate 1,583,760,646 of NC_056732.1, read as the reverse complement.
CCTCCTCTGCAGAATAACCATACTAATGGTGGGACCTAACCTCTCAGCACAACTTGTCCCTGCAGGCACCCCACATCTCCTCACAGGGCAACAAGCAAGCAGATCTTCTCAGCAAGACATCCTGTCCGAATCATGAATGGATGCTGGACAGGAGCATCTTCTAGACATTGTCCACTGGTGGGGCACACCAAGTAGATTTGTTCGCCTCCCCCCTCAGAACAGACAACTGCAGACCTTCTGCACCAATAATCACTCTCCACCAGCATGGAGGATAGACTCATTCAGCATTTCATGGAAGGTTTGGTTTCTATCTGCCTTTCCACCCTTCCCACTAATTCAAAAAGTACTCCTGAAAATCAGGAGAGAAACCAAAAATCTTGCTGGTGGCTCTGTATTGACCAAGGCAGCACTGGTTCCCCCTACTTGTCTCTCTAGCCAAGGACAATCACAGTTTACCCCACAAGGTGGACCTTCTGACGCAACAATACGGAACCCTCATTCACCCACACTTGCAGATGTTGGCACTGACACTTTGAGGGGTAAACGTTTAATTGCCTTCAGGCACCACTACTCAGAGGACATGCTTTCAGTCCTGACTGAGGCTAGGAAACCTTTCCAAATGGTGTCTGGGCAAGGGCAGGGAACCATGCCTCTCAGATCCACCCCTTTGTGTTCTTCGTGTTTCACGGTTGCAGTCGTCACACTTGGGTCACCTGCCTGCAGGTAGCCCTCAGTCGGCCTGAATACCAGAGACTTAGTATTCCTACGTCTGGTGCTGTCACTCCAGGGCTGACATCAGGTTGTCAATGGTGTAAAAACAGGCAGCTGACGCCATTGCATCAGTCTTCCTTGCCGAGGAGGAGACCGAAGCAGATGTTCATCGTGCATACAGCTGCAGTCATAACAGATGGGTTCTCCTGCCGTCAGGCGGGTCCTCGGTCGGCCGAATTCCAAAGTCTAGGTCCGGCGTCTGTTGTCGTCGCTTCTTCCCTGATGTCAGTGCAGCAGGGGTATAAAAGAACCAGCCGACGCCATTTTCTCCAGTCTTTCTTGCCGTGCAGTGCCCGAAGCAGAAGCAGTTCGCAAGTGCCAGTCGGCCAGCACCTGAAATTACGAAAATTTTTCAACCGAAGTCTTCTTGAAAGCTAAGTACCCCGTTGGGGAAACTTTTCTTGCCTCTGACCGATGTCAGACAAAGTTAATAATTGTATTTCTTGTGGGAAGCAATTACCGCATAAGGATTTCCATTCCCTCTGTATTCCTTGTTTAGGCCCAGACCACGACGTCTCGGTCTGTCGCTTTTGTGCTACAGTCAACAAACGCACCATTAAGCGTCGGGCGGAGTTCACCCAGCATTATTTTGGCAAAACATTTAACTATATTATGTCGTCGGATACACAGATTCTAGTTTTGTCCAAAAAGCGCAAAGATAAGGACTGACACACGATGTCCGCGGCCTCTACCGACACCATGCCAAAGCCAACAACACGTGGTCCGGTTCTCAGCGAGGCGCCTACGCAGCCCCTGACTACCGACGACACTTCATTGGCAGTGTCTCCTGTGCCCGAGGTCGCAGGCTCCTCTGCCCACACCCCGACTACAGATACCGAAGCCACTCTTGCCTGTGAATCTGAAAATGTGGACAGGTCCACCCCCTCTCAAGGTGTCTTCAGACCTTCCTCTTTTTCCATCAAGGCTTTCACTAAGTCTAAAGCAGCCATGCATTCTAAGAGACAAGCTACACAGGGCCCATCTCCAGGCCCCATGCCTAAAAAACAGATGCTTAAAATGGCTGAGGATTTAATTACTCTTATCAGGGGTTCTCAACCCCCTCAGGACAAAAGGCCCAGAGTGGAGGAAGAATCCCCCTCCTCTGATCAGGGCTCCATTATTTCAGAGCACTCTGATGATCAGGAATGTTCTTACTCACCTTTTGAAGACTCTGATGCAGAGGAGTCCATTTCCTCTGTATCCCCCCCAGAGGATTACTCATTTGGGGAAGCTTTGCATACCTTAAGAGAACACTTCCACTGGGAAGGCCAAGATTATTCAGATTCCAAGAAAAGGCTTAGGGAATTTCTCTTGCTACCTCAGCACAGGCCTCTGGCTATACCTCCTGTCTTGGACATACTAGATGTGTACTCGGAGGCCTGCCTTAATCCGGATTCTCTATCTCCAGCCCAAGTCAAGCCTGACAGGTACTACACCAATTTCTATACTAAAGCCATGCTGCTGACCCAGAAACCATCTCACAGGGCCCCAAGGGAATTAAGGCCTCCACTGCTAAAAATCCATTACCTTCCGAGAGAGATTCCAGATCCTTAGAAAGGTGGAGAAAAAAGGTATATACTTCTGCTACCTTAACCATGAGGGCATTAAACTGTCAGTTCCATATGCTAAAGTACCAACAGTTTTTGTTATCACAATTGAAAAGTAAAATGTCACAACCTGAACAACCAGAGTTGAAGGAGTTGCAGGATTTGATGCATAGTGCAGAACAAGTGGGTAAACATATCTTGCAATGTGGTTTTGATGCTCTAGAGGCCTCCTGTAGAGCTGCTGTTACAGGATCAGTCATACGTAGACATGCCTGGCTCAAGGAACAAACCTTGCCAGATCATGTCAAAACTAAATTACTAGATGCCCCTCTACAAAAGGATGTATTATTTGGTGCTAATGCTGAGGAGGTATTAAGGAAAATGGAGGAAAAGGCTAAATCAATGCAAACTGTGAAAGTATTTCTACAGGTACTACAACCCCCACGTTTCAGTAGAAATTGGCCTTCCAAAAATTGGTCCTTTCCAGCCATGGACAGACCCCAAAGAGGTAGATACAGGCGCCCGAGGGTCAGAGGGCAATCCCAAGGATCGTTTAGAGGCAGACAATGGCAAGCTCCTACACAGAGGTGGTGAGGATAACTCGCAACCATTCAGGAAGCAAGCCCAATGACTTTCCCTTTTGCATGCCAAGCAAGACTCAAATGGCAGCCCCCCTAGGCGGAAAACTGGCATTATTTAAAAAAAATTGGCATATTGTCACAAAAGACAAATGGATCCTGGACATTATAAACTGAGGTTACAGATTCCATTTTCACACCCTTCCAAAAATGAGAGGCATGCCAAACCTGCCACACAATCAAAGGGCAGAGGCACAAAGACAAATTACAGATCTCATAGACATGAAAGCTATTCAGGAGGTACCTACGCACGAACAAGGTCAAGGTTTTTATTCCAGACTATTCCTGGTACCAAGGAAGGGAAAAGATTGGAGACCTATTTTGGACCTATCCATCCTAAACACATTTCTACTCTTACCAAAATTCAAGATGCTCACTCTACAGCAGCTTCTTCCCATGCTGGGCAAGGAGTCTTGGCTGGTAACATTGGACCTCAAGGAGGCATACCTGCATGTCCCAATCAGACAAAATTGCAGAAGATACCTCAGATTTCTTGCAGGTTCAACCCATCATCAATTCTCTGCATTGCCCTTTGGCTTGTCTACTATGCCCAGAGTATTCACGAAATGCCTGGCATCAGTAATTGCCTACTGTAGACTTCAAGGGATACAAATATTACCCCTATCTGGACGACTGCCTGATCCAAGCGGACAGCAAGCACATTCTTCTGAAACATCTGGCTTATGTAATAATATTGTTGAATTCTCTGGGATACACAGTCAACAAAAAGAAATCAAGGCTAATACCCTCTCGGAAAATAATTTTCCTGGGTGCTAACTTGGACACAAACACCCAGATGGGACTACCTCACACCAGAGAAGCAGGGGCAACTAACTCAATACTTCAGAGCACTAGCAAATTGCACCAGGCTGACTGCAAGGAAAATCCTGCAGGCTCTGGGATTCATGGCATCTTGCATCTTACTAATCCCATGTGCAAAGCTGCATATGAGGAAACTTCAATGGTACCTGAAAAACCTATGGTCTCAACACAGCCACAGTTTGGAAACAATAATACCACTAATTCCATGTCTTCAAAAGGAATTTCTGTGGTGGGCTCAAGCATGCCAAACACAGGTCTCCCATTCAGAAAACCTTAAGCAAATCAAGTCATCACAACAGACGCCTCTGACAACGCCTGGGGGGGGGCGCACATGACAGATCGGTGCATTCAGGGCAAATGGTCCCAAACAGAAAAGCACCTTCACATCAATCAAAAGGAAATGCTAGCAGTAATAAATGCTATTATAGCTTTCAAAGACCTTCTGCAACCAGGTCAACTATTGATAAGAATGGACAACACCACAGTAATGAGGTACATAAACAGGGAGGAACACATTCATACCCCCTATGCAGACTGGCCATGTCACTTTGGAACATGGCCATGGACTTAAAAATCGAACTACAAGCACAGTACTTGCCAGGCAAGGAAAACATGCTGGCAGACAATCTAAGCAGAAATATGACAGATCCACACGAATGGAAGTTGCATCCTCAAGTTTTTACAGAGATAATCCAAGCATGGGGAAGGCCAGACATAGATCTCTTTGCCTCCCACAAAAATCACCAATTGACAAAATTCTGCTCAAGGATTTTTCATCCAAAGGCCTGGAGAGTGGACGCTCTCTTTCAGTTGGACATCAATGACAATTTATTGCCTTCCCACCTCTTCGTCTGCTGCCCAAAGTTCTATTGAAAACCAGAGCAGACAGACCAAAGATGATTCTCATTGCTCCAGACTGGCCAAGACAACACTGGTACCCACTCCTGAGGAGTCTGACGCATTCCTCACCATGGACCCTGCCTCTTCTCCTGACCCAGCACAGCTTCAAAACTCTTCACAGTCAGCTAAAAACACTCGATCTAGCCGCATGGAAGTTTCCTTAGCATCACAACAGGCCCTACTCTCCAAGGAGGTGCAGGATGTCATTTTGGAGGCCAGAAGGCAGTCTACTAGAAAAGCTTACTCCGCAAAATGTAAACGGTTTTGTCTGGAATGAGAAAAAGGGCCAGGATCCTGGAAAACTAAATTTACCTCAAATATTACAGTATCTAGCTGAGCTGCTTAAGCAGTGGACTTTCATTCTTCTCCATCAAAATCCATGCCTCAGCCATTTCTGCAGAATACAACACTGATCCACCCTTATTCTCTCACCCCCTCTTAAGACAGTTCCTCAGAGAGGGGCTAAGAATCTAAAACCCCCAAGGAAACAACCAATACCTGCTTGGGATCTCAATTTCATTCTGGAAAAACTGACCTTGCCTCCTTTTGAGCCAGCTGCCTCATCAGATTTGCAATATTTGTCCTGGAAAACAGCTTTCCTTCTGGCTATTACCTCAGCTCGTTGAGTTTCAGAACTACAAGCTCTCATGGCTGTGCAGCCTTTTATCATCTTCCATCAGGACAGAGTTTCATTACGAACCAACCCGTCCTTTATGCCAAAAGTGGTATCCAGGGTAGTTTTGAATCAGGCCATACACTCACCTTTTATCCTAATCCTCAAAACAAAGGGGAGAGATTACTACATTCCTTGGACATCCACAGACAACTACGTTATTATTTGGACAGAACAAAGCCTTTCAGAAAATCAGAACAGCTCTTTGTGTCCTATGCTATAGGAGCTCAAGGAAAGCCAATTCCCAAACAATCTCAAAATGGATAGCCCACTGCATACGCTTTTGCTATTCTTTTCATGGCAAAACTGTACCTACAGGCATCAGATCTCACTCCACAAGGGCCACGGCTACCTCTGCAGCCTTTCTCAGAGGAGTTCCTACCAAAGATATTTTAGAAGCAGCCACTTGGAGTTCTGTGCATACCTTCTCCATACACTACCACCTTTCACTGTACTCCAAATCTAGAACGGGCTTTGCCACTGCAGTCTTGCAGGGCATTTTGGCTCCTCCTAGTTCCACCTAGTGCCTACCACCCCTGTCTTAGCTTTGGGATTCTACCCATCTGTTATGACTGCAGCTGTATGCACGATGAACATAGTACAGTTTTGTACCTACCATAAATGTAGATGTTCGAGTTCTAATACAGCTGCAGTCCAGGTTTCCCTCCCTCCTTCCCCTCTTGGGACAGGCCTATTGGCTAACATATCCTCATGCAACCAGATTGGGGTACTCATTCATAATGTTTTTGCTTGCACTACTGTGTTTTGATGATATGGCATTGCTTTTTTACACAAATTTATGTATTGCCTTCCTTCTGGGGGCACCTGACATCTGGGGCAAGAAAAACTGAAGAAAATGGTGTCTGCTGGTTCTTTTATACCCGTGTCGCACTGACGTCAGGGAAGAAGCGACGACAACCAACGCCGGACCTAGATTTTGGAATTCTGCCGACCGAAGACCCTCCTGACGGCAGGAGAACCCATCTGTTATGACTGCAGCTGTATTAGCACTCTAACATCTACATTTATGGTAGGTACAAAACTGTACTTTTGCAAGTACCGGTCAGCTGCTACCTGAATTTTCTTTTTCAAACTGAATAATCTTGAAGTCTTCTAAATCTAAGTACCCTGTTGGGGATCCTTTTTTCTTGCTCTAACCGATGTCAGAAAAAGTTGACAATTGCTTTGCCTGTGGAAAGCAAATACCTCAGAGAATTTCATTCTTACTGTGTCACCTGTTTAGGCCCAGACCACGATGTCCCTTGCTGATGGTTTTGTGCCTTGTTTAGCGCCCGAACCATTCATCGTCGGGCTCTCTGTCACTAAATTCTTTCGCTGTCTATCTCTGTGTTCTGTAATGGTTTTTGGTAAGCCAACAGACTACCGATTTTCCGAAAAAACGTAAGGATAAAGACAGAGACTGCATAGGTCCAAAACTGCCGTTGATGCTTCCATTAAGCTAGTCGCCAATCCGCCAGTACTCAGTGACGCGCCTTTGCAGCCCCTGATGGCTGCTGCAGTGGATTCGCAGGCCTATGCTGAGACCCATTCAGAGTCCGGTATGCCGCAAGATGATTCGACTGTGGAACTTGCGGCTGTCTCTACCTTGGATGGGTCCAGAGCTATTGTGCAGGCACCAGCTTCTGAGGCAGTTTTTCACTCAACCGATGTTCGAAACAAACCGACTACTTCATTTCTAACCAAAACTACCAAATTTCTTAGGCTCAGAATATGCACTACGCTTAGAAAACTGACTACCAAGGAGCATACTCAGGCTCCCATGCCACAAAAACAAATGCTTGGAATGGCTGAAGACCTTATTACGCTGATTATGGTAGTCAGCCTTCCCCAGCAAAGAGACAAAGAATCCGGTCCCCTTTAGGTGCTACAGACCAGAAGTCCGATGACTCTGACATTTCTGTTTATGAAGACGTGCCCTTATCCACCTATGATGATTCAGATGTAGAGGAATCCATTTCCTTTGCCAGGAGTCAAGAATCCTACTGTTAACCCAGAGATAATTTCCCAGGGGCTTATAGGTATCAAGGCTGCTACAGCCAAGAATCCCACCCCTTCGGACAGGGATTCCAGAGCTTTGGACAGATTGGGTAAGAAGGGTATATACCTCTGCAACTCTTGCTATCAGGGCAATGAATTGCTAGTTTACCATGCTGAAATACCAGCAACATATTATAGAACTTATTAAACAAAAAGTGGTAACTTTTCCAGATTGTGCAGAAAATAAAGAATTGCAGGATGTTATGCACTCTGCAAACCAAGTCAGTAAGCATACTTTGCAGTGTGGTTTTGATGCCCTAGAAGCATCTTGCAGGGCAGCAGTCACTGGCTCTGTACTGAGAAGACATACTTGGTTGAAGGAGCAGACCTTGCCAGATCATGTCAAATCTGTATTACTAGACGCTCCTTTGAATAAGGACTGTTTGGCACAAAAGCAGAAGTAGGTCTTAAAAAGATGGAAGAAAAAGCTAAATCTATGCAGACTGTTAAATAATTCCTACAAGTGCACCCTCCTAGATTCAGTAGGCATTGCCCTTCAAGTCACTGGTCCTTTCCAGTTCTCTCCAGACCTTCTCAAACTAGATCCAGACCTTCTCAAACTAGAGCCAGGGGAAACAGACCACCCAGACTACAGTCTGCAGAGATCTAAGCAATGGAGTGACCCCACCCCTAAAGCAGGGAGTGGTAAGCCACCTCCTTACAGAAAAAGCTCACAATGACTTCTTTACTCCACTTCCCAGCCCTGTCCAATTGCTTATGCCCCTAGGAAGAAATCTTGCCCTTCATGCAAAAAAACGGATGCCCTTCACTCGGGACTGATGGTTCCTCAACATTGTATCCCAGGGGTACATATTCTATTTTCATTCACTGCCAACCCCAAGCGGGTTTCCAGACCTTCCTCCAAACCAATGGGCAGAGGCTCAAAAGCAGGTACTTTGCTGCTCAATGTCAGCTATTCAACCTGTTGCAGTAGAACAGAGGGATCAAGGATTATATTCCAGACTCTTCTTGGTACCCCGAAAAGAGGGCTCTAGATGCCCAATCGTGGATCTTTCAATTTTCAACACATTCCTGGTGGTACCAAAATTCAAAATACATACTCTGCAACAGCTTCTTCCCATGTTAGCCAAGGATGCCTGGTTAGTCACCCTAGACCTAAAATAAGCCTATCTGCACACCCCCATAAGGGAGTCATGCAGGAAGTATCTACGTTTCAGGGCAGGATCTATGCATTATCAGTTCTCTGCACTTCCCTTTGGTTATCTACTGCACCCAGGGTATTCACAAAATGCCTGGCTCCAGCCATTGCATACTACAGGCAGAGAAATATCCAGATTTACCCTTACTTGAATGACTGCTTGATTCAGGTGGACAGTCAGGAATTGCTGCTGCAGCACCTGACATTTGTAAAAAGCCTGCTCACCTCCTTGGGGTTGCACACCATTAACAGAAAGAAATATCCAGTCAAAAGATTGTATTCCTGGGAGCAAGCTTGGACACGACTTCCCAGATGGCATTCCTCACCTCAGAAAAAGCAAGTCTATCTGACAGATTACTTCAAACAAATGGCCACCAGAACCCAGCTCTCTGCAAGAAAAATACTGCAAGCCATAGGGTTCATGGCCTCATGTATACTGCTAATTCCATATGCAAGACTGCATATGAAGAAACTTCAGTGGTACTTGAAAAGTCTTCGGTGCCAACATTCTCAGGACCCAGAAACAAGTCATTCCTGTCATACCCTGTCTAAGGACAGAGTTCCTTTGGTGGGCAGAAGCATGCAACCACAAGGGACTGCCATTCATTCTTACCCCATGCAGCCCAGACCCTGACCACATACGCATCAGACTTCGCCTGGGGGGCTCACATGGCTGTCAAAAGTATTCAGGGCCACTGGAGCCCAGGTCAGATTCATCTGCACACCAACCAGAAAGAGATGCTAGCTGTACAGAATGCCCTGACCTCTTTCAGATCCCTACTTTTTCCAGGACAACTGCTAATAAAAACAGACAACACTAGTTATGTGGTACACCAGCAAGCAGGGAGGAAACACATTCCTACCCGCTCTGCATGTTAGCCATGGCCCTGTGGAACATGGCCTTGGACATCCAAGTCCATCTACAAGCTCAGTTCCTTCCAGGCAAACATAACTTACTGGCAGACGACTTAAGCAGAAATCTCCTAGACCCACACAAGTGAAATTTGAGCCCAGCACCTTTAACCTTCTAACTCGGAAATGGGGGGACCCCAGAGGTGGATCTCTTTGCCTCCCCCCTACAAACACCAGCTCAGAAAGTTCTGCACCAGGAATCCTCACAGCAGGGCCTGGAAACTGGATGCCCTATCCTTTCAATGGGAAAAGCTGTCGGTCTATGCCTTTTCCCCCTCTGCCCCTTCTCACAAGAGTGTTACTCAAGATAAAACAAGACAGGCCAAGGACAATTCTGATTGCCCCAGACTGGCTTTGCCAGCACTGCTACCCACTCCTGGGCAGCCTGACAATGGTGCCACCCTGGCACCTACACCTGATCCCAACCCTGCTCTCTCAGCAGGAGGGACAGAGTTTGCATCCACAATTGCAAACCCTAAATCTTGCAGCCTGGCTTATTCCTTGAATTCCCCAACAACAGCCCTAAGCAAACGGGTGCTGGACGTTATCCTTGAAGCTAGAAGGCCCAGTACAAGGAAATCCTATGCTGATAATTGGAAAAGATATTGTTCCTGGATTCAGTTTAAAGGAGGAGGGCACAGCCCTGCCCTCATTACCCCTAATCCTGGATTATCTAGCTAAACTACTCCACAGAGGCCTATCCTTCACCTCCATTAAGATCCATGCCTCTGCCATCTTGGCTGATTACAACACTGAGCCCACCTCTATTATCTCACCCTCTCATCAGACAGTTCCTATGAGGGGCAAACAACTTAAAGCCACCAAGGAGAGCACCCACCCCTGCTTGGGACCTTAACTTTGTACTGGAAAAGCTCACGTTCCCCCCTTTGAACCCGCTGCTTCAGCAGAGTTAAAATCCCTCTCTTGGAAAACAGCCCTGCTTCTAGCCATCACTTCAGCTAGAAGAGTGTTAGAGCTACAAGCACTGATGCCTGCAGAACCCTTCATTATTTTCCATGCTGATAGGGTTTCTTTGACGACTAACCCTTCCTTTATGCCTGAAGTGGTGTCCAGTGTGGCTCTCAACCAATCCATCCATTTGCTAACCTTCTTCCCTAATCCTCTAAATAAAGGGGAAAAGATCCTGCACTCTTGATGTGCACAGACAGCTCAGATTCTACTTGACAGGATTAAGCCCTTCCGAAATTCTGACCATTTACTAGTCGGCTTTGCAACAGGGGCAGAGGGCAAGTCCATTTCAAAGCAAACTATTTCCAAATGGATAGCACATTGCATCCATTTCTGCTATAAGCACCATGGAAAGTCAACCTCTCAGGGAGTCAGAACACATTCTGATAGGGCTTACATCTACCTCTACAGCATTTCTCAGGCGAGTCCCTACTAAGGACATCCTGGAGGCTGCTACCTGGAGTTCTGCACACACCTTCATCAAGCATTACCACTTGCCTATATTTTCCAAATCCAAGGCAGGTTTTGCTGCAACAGTCTTGCACGGCCTACTAGCCAGCCCTAACTCTTCTTGACTGCCTCCACCCTTCCTCAACTTTGGGAATCCACCCAAGTGTGATGACTGCAACAGTGAAACACAAAAAGCATAATATTGTTGTGTACACTTACAGTAAATGTAGATGTTAGAGTGTATTCACTGTTGCAGTCCTGGTTTCCCTCCCTCCAGCCCCCCTGTCTTTCTCTTTCTTCTTCTCCTCTCTATGGTCATTCCGAATGGCATTGGTATTTACTTTTTAATGGTGGTGTTCCCCACCATATACTAGCTTCCACTTTGGGGCCTCCTGACATTTGGGGCAAGAAAAACTGATGTAATGGCATCTGCTGCCTATTTTATACCCCTGACGATCTGCCGTCTTGGAAGAAGCGACAGCATCCAATGCAGAAAACCCAAGACTCTGGTATTCAGGCCGACTGAGGGCTGTCTGCAGGCAGATAACCCAAGTGTGATGACTGCAACAGTGAATACACTCTGACATGTACATGTATGGTAAGTGCACACAACTGTACTTTCCTTTCTGCACCCCCCCCCCCCATTCCCACTGATACAGAAAGTCGTCCTGAAAATCCATAAAGACAAACCAAAAATCTTGTCAGTGACTCCCTACTGGCCAAGGCACCACTGGTTCCTCCTACTTCACAAACTAGCCAAGGGCAGTCACTTTGTTACCCTGCAAAGTGGACCTACTGTCACAAGACAAAGGAACTGTCCTATACCCACAGGTACAGATGTCTTACTCTGTGGGTGATAAATTTTGATCCCTTTCAGACACCACTACTGCTTTCAGTCCCGAGAGAGGCATGGAAACCTACCAGAAAATCTTACCTGACTAAATGGGAAAGATTTGAAAAATGGTGTCTGCAAAAGGGAAGGGACCTCAGCTCTGCCAAGGTTCACCTGGTTCTAAACTACTTGTCAATTGATAAAATGACCTTTCTTCTGTAAAAGTTAATCTCTCTGCCATATCAGCCTGCCTGCCTGCCCCTGGAACCCCCATACTGGCCAGGTTCGACATAATGCTTTTCTTTAAAGGGGTTTTGTATACGAGACCACCAAGGAAAACCTATCCTTCCACCTTAGGACCTTAACTATCTGCACCTGGAAGACAGTCCTGGTGGCTATCACTTCAACCAGAAGAGTGTCAGAACTACAGGCTGTAATGGCCTGTCCCCCCTACACAGTCTTCCACAAAGACAGGGTGTCTTTATGAACCAACCCTTCCTTTATGCCTAAAGTGATCAGTGCTCTCACTCAACCAATCCATTCATCTCCCCACCTTTTGTCCCTCACCCGCTAATGAGGGGGAGATGATACTACACTCCCTGGATGTGCACAGACAACCTAGTTTCTACCTGGGCAAGACCAAGGCTATCAGAAAGACTAACCAGCTCTTTGTCTCCTATCTCAGAGCTCTGGCAAGGCAGTCTCCAAGCAACCCATTGCATGTTGAATCAGGAAAGCTGTTTTCTTCTGCTGCTACTCACCACGGAAAGGAACCCTCATAGGGAATTAAGGCCCATTCCACTAGAGCTGTGACCACCTCAAGGGCCCTCATGAAAGGCCTAGACACAGCATCCATTTTGTAATCAGCCACCTGGGCCACTATTCACACTTTCAGTTATTACAAATTGGATCAAGTTTCCAGAGCTAGAACAGGATTCGCCAGAGCAATCCTGCAAGGTCTTGTAGAACGCTCTACATCTACCACCACCCTCTCCTCCTCTTAATCTGTGGTGCACTCCCACACCTAGAATACTGCAACATAAGAATTGAAGGACATAAAATAGTTGTGTAAAGTCTTACCATGACCGTAGATGTCCTTCTCTTCCAATGTGCAGTATTCCTTCCGGCCCATCAGTTCCCCCCTCCCAAGAGTATTATACTTTCCTGTACTACCTAGATCTCAGTAGGTCTCCAAGTTACACACCTGTAAACAACTGGCACATCTGCTGGGCCTTATTCTCTGCCTGCTGGCCTTCAAGTTCTGAGGATTGTGTGTGCAGACATCACGTTTAAGGCCCCTTTGATTTATGGCCTTGCATGTGATGTCCCACGCACACTACAGCAGCCAAGCTTGAAGCTTTTGTATAGAAGCTGACGTACGCGTCTCCTGAGGATAGCAAATCCCACACCTAGAGTACTACAACATGGAAGAGAAGGACATCTATTGTTATAGTAAGATTTTACACAGCTATTCTTTCTCTTTCCAAATTTTAGTAATAAAGATGAATGTTTGCTTCATTGCCTGGATGTTCATAGACAACTTAGATTTTATTTGAACAAAACAAAAGCCTTTAAAATAATCAAGCAGCTCTTTGATGTTCATCGTGCAAAAAGCCGCAGTCATAACAGATGGGTTATCCTGCCATCAGGCGGGTCCTCGGTCGGCCGAATTCCAAAGTCTAGGTCCGGCGTCGGTTGTCGTCGCTTCTTCCCTGATGTCAGTGCGGCAGGGGTATAAAAGAGGTAGCTGACGCCATTTTCTTCAGTCTTTCTTTCCGCGCGGTGCCCGAAGCAGAAGCAGTTCGCAAGTGCCGGTCGGCCAGCTCCTGAGATTTACGAAAGTATTTCAGCCGAAGTCTTCTTGAAAGCTAAGTACCCCGTTGGGGAAACTTTTCTTGCCTCAGACCGATGTCAGACAAAGTTAATAATTGCATTTTATGTGGGAAGCAAATAACCGCATAAGGATTTCCACTCTTTCTGTATACCTTGCTTAGGCCCAGACCACGACGTCTCGGCCTGCCGTTTTTGTGCTTGATTCAATAAACACACTAAGCGTCTGGCGGAGTTCGCCCTTCACTTTTTTGGCAAAAAAATTAATTATATTATGTCGTCGGATACTCAGACTCCAGTTTTGAGTAAAAAAACGCAAAGATAAGGACCGACATACGAGGTCCGCGCCACCTACTGAAACCACGCTAAGGCCGACTGGTTCTCCGGTACTCAGCGAGGCGCCTACACAGCCCCTGAGTACCGATGACAATGCATTACCGGTGTCTTCAGTACCAGAGGTCGCAGGCTCCTCTGCCCCCATTCCTACTACAGACTCCGATGCCACTCCTGGCGGGGAAACTCAGAATTTAGACAGGCCTGCCATTCCTCAAGGGGTCTTCAGGCCTTCCTCCTTCTCTATTAAAGCCTTCACTAAATCTAAAGCAGCCGTGAAAACCAAAAAACAGGTTCCTCAGACCCCCTCTCAAGGCACCATGCCTAAAAAACAGATGCTTAAAATGGCTGAGGATTTGATTACTCTTATCAGGGGTTCTCAACCCCCCTCTGACAAAAGGCCCAGACTAGAGGAAGACTACCCTTCCTCAGATCAAGCTTCTATTACCTCAGAACTATCCGAGGACCAGGATTATGCCTATTCTCCATTCGAAGACTCTGATGCAGAGGAGTCTATTAGGTTCATAGGTTTATACTAGGCTATCTGCCCTAAGGCATTTGTAAGCCTAGCCCAAAGTTTTGTGGCTTACGCCACCCCTTATGTTAAAAAATACTGTGCCCATTAGTTTGTTGTGCCTCTGTCCAGCAGCAACACAGAGATGATTCCTGGGGTAAACCTACGATCTCCCATCCACTGGTCAAGATTTCTCCTTAACAGAGCCAGCGAGGTGCTCTGCCTCACATGGACCGGGATTTTATTCCACAGCATAGGGAGTCTCTGGGTGACAAATCTATCCCTCCATCATGTCCTATTTATGTCAGTGCTATGGTTTAAGTCGCTTGCTCTAGTGGATCTGGTAGATTTGGATTTTTTGAGGTGGAGCATGTCCATTAATTCCGGGTTGGACATGGCCTTGTATGTCAGGCACAGGTCACCTCTGAGCAGGCGGTATGCGACTGAATAGAGCTGGAGTTTCTTCAGTCTGACAGCATATGCCAGATTTTGGAGTCCCTTTATCCTTTTGGTGAGGAACTTTTGGGGTCTCTCCAGTTGCTGCAGGTGTCGGGTGAGATGCATCCCAAATGGGGCATTGTTACTTGGTCATTGGTCTGATAAGTGAAGAGTACAGGGGAACAATGACCTCACTTGATCTGGATGTGAATCCCTTCATGATCAGGTGGGCAATGTAGAAGGTCTTTCTAACCACTTTAGCAATGTGATTGTCAAAAGAAAGGCCACTGTCAACCTGGGTCCCCAGGTCCCTGATAACCTCTTCTGTGCTTAATGGATTGCCACCTATATGGTAGCTTGGGGTTACCTTGTTTTTCCCGAAGGGTATGACTATACATTTTTTGGCATTTAACTTCAGGCCATGGCTCTGGCACCAGCTATCAGTTTCCGTGAGACCCCTCTGAATGATATCTGTGTCCAATGTACTTTCCACTATGGCGCCCTTTTTGCAGTCATCTGCAAACTTTGTCAGCCATAGTCCTCCTATGTTTGCCTGTACTTCTGCGAAGTAGATGCCGAACAACAGGGGGCCAAGGACTGAGCCCTGTGGGACACCACTTGTGACCGGCTTGGAGTCTGACATGGCGCCAGCAACTCTAACCCTGTGGGTTCTGTCCTTTAGCCAGTTTGCAACCCATCTTGTGACATATGGGTTTACATTTAAGCTGGTAAGTTTCTCTATAATACCCGAGTGGGGTATTGTGTCGAAAGCCTTTGCAAGGTCAAGGTAGGCTGTATGGACTGCCTTTCCCTCATCAATGACCTTGGTGACTGTTTCGAAGAAGTCGACCAAGTTCAAAAGGCATGATCTGCCCTTGACAAAGTCAAACTGGGTCGGGTCCAATGTCTGCAAGTCCCCTATGTCTTTGTTTGAGTTCCATTATGATCCTCTCCATAGCTTTGCAGACCAGGCTTGTTAAGCTTATGGGGCGGTAATTACCAGAGTCCGTAGAGGCTCCGCCTTTGTGGAGTGGGACCACAGTTGCCGTACGCCACTCCTTGGACACGTATCCCGTGGTGATGCTAAGATTAAACAGCTGCCTTATATGCGGGTTTAGTTCCTCGTTGAGTTCGTGTAGCACACCGCCGGGGACACCATCCGGTCCCATTGGTGCTCTTTTTAGCTTTAGAGAGAGCAGCTTTCACCTGCGCATTTGAGATGTCTGGGAGGCTACACTCCGCTGGGATAGTTATCTCTCCTTTTGGGGAGAGGGGTGAAGTTTGCACTGAACCTGTCTGCCAGTATGTTGGCAATGTCTGTGGGTTCAGTGATTTTTGTATCATTTTGGACTAATTCTGAGCATATCTGGGAGTTTCCACCCAGGTTTCTAACATAGCTGAAGAAGGCCTTATGATTGTCTTTTGAATCTATGGCAATTTTTCTCTCAAAGTTGGCCTTGGATGATTTTGAGTGCTTGTATTTTTTTACTAATAATGATCAAGGGTGTCTTCTCTTTTATGGATTTTGCTCTATCATGTAACAGCTTTCTCCTCTTATTGTAAAGTTTGTTTATGGCTGGGGTCCACCAGACTGGACGTTTGCCCTTGGTGGAAAGAGTCTTGGTTTTATTAGGGATTGCCTGATCCATGCAGTCCTGGAGGTGTTCGTAGAAGGCATTCGTAAGGGCTTCTGCAGCTTGGGTTGTGGTTTCCACTGGCTCGGGGGCCTTGAAGGATACCACACCAGTCTTGTAGTGTGAAGTTTGCTTTAGAGAAGTTCTTCACCGTGGTATTTTTTGTTTGGGGTGGGGGCGGGATGTGGATTTCCAGTGAGATTAGTTTGTGATCTGATCTCACCAATGAGGGATATACTTCCGGTGTGGAGCATTTTGTCCCCATCTTTGTGATGATGAGGTCTAGTATATTTTCTCCTCTTGTGGGAACGGTGACTAGTTGTTCCATGGCATTTGAATTTATGAACTCCAGGAACCTTTGGGCTAGAATTTGGGGCTTGAGTAATGTTCCCAGTCTCTATGCGGGTAGTTGAAGTCACCCGATATAATGGTGTTTGGAGATACATTTATACCCTCCAGTGTCTTCAGGAAGGCTGTGTGGGGTTCCTGAGTTTGAGAGGGTGGCCTGTAGCATGCTACAAATTGTAGAACAGTTTTGCCTATGGTTAATTGCACCTGGATGGTTTCTGATGCTTCGTGCGTTGCCACCAACCTGGAGGTGTGGGTATCCTTGATGAATATGGATACACCCCCTCCTTTTGTGGTGTGGTCCGGAACGCATGATATGAGGTAAAACCTGATAGTGCCGGGGTGCTCTCAGGAGCCTTGAACCAGGTTTCAGTCACAGCACAGACATCGATGTTCTCCATACTGAGAAGGGCCTCGACTGCGTGCATTATGAGATTAAGACTTCTGGCATTGAGCAGCATTACCCATAGTTTCTTCCCATTTTTGTTTTCTAGGGTGGTAGGTTTAGAATTTGAGCCTTGCCTAAAAAAGGCACTATGGGGGTGGTAAGAGCCTTAGCCAATATCCGGAATCCCAGGGGTGACAGGTGCAAGCCATCCCTTGCGAAGCAGCGTGGCTTAAGCATGTCATCCCAGGCAGACACTGGATCCCCTTTGAATGACACCAGAAATTAAGCCAATTGTTAAAGCTGATCATCTTGTCTCTATGTTGTGGCATCATTCTTGGTGAAGGAAGGATACTGCTCAGGGTCAGGGTCATACCTGCCTGGGCTACATAATCAGAGAGCTCCTCTATGTCTCTTTTCATGTAGTCCAGGGAGGTACGTCTCTGGTCGTTCACACCAGCATGGACAATGACTGTGTCATATTTGTACTTGCTGTGGAGTGACCAGAGTGCTTTTGTTATGTGGCGGATTCTAGCGCCCGATAGGCAGCTTACTGTGACCCTCTCCTTGTTCAGCCTGGTGAGTGGGACGTCAGTGTGTCTGACTATGGAGTCACCTATGACAAGTATGTTTGGTGGTGTATTTGGCCTTAAGGGCTGTTACTGCTTTGCACACTGATTTTGTGGTTTATGTGTTGCCTGTGGTGTGTCATGAGGTGGCAGTTGCTTGGGTGTCTGCTTTGGAGGCCTCTGCTGTTTAGGTAAATTTTTGCTCAGAGCCTCCGAGTATGACTTTGTATGTTTGTGTTTGATTCATTGTTGTGATAGCTTTATGTGAGACTGGTTTTGTGGTGTGTGTAGTTGCCTTCTCCTCCTGTCTGGTCTTGCCAGTCCTGAGTTGAGAGAGCTCAGCCTCCAGTTTGGCTAAATAGCTGCATCTCTCGCAAGTATTTGTGTTATGTGGGAGGAGGAGAGGGTTGTCAGTGTACATGAGTTAATTGTAACATTGCCTCAATATTCCCTCGGTCTCCCCTCCTGAGGACTTCTCTTTTGGGGAAACCCTGCATACACCGAGGGAACACTTTCACTGGGAAGGCCAAGATTACTCAGATTCCAAGAAAAGGCTCAGGGAATTTCTTCTGCTCCCCCAGCATAGGCCTCTGGCTATCCTTCCTGTTTTAGATATATTGGATGATGTGTACACAGATGCCAGCCTTAATCCAGGTTCTTTGCCTCCAGCTCCTGTTAAACCAGACAGGTATTACCGGGTTCCTGATTCTCACCAGTTCCTATATAAAAGCCATACTGCTGACCCAGAAACTTTCACAGGGTCCCAAGGGAATTAAGGCTTCTACTGCTAAAAACCCATTACCTTCAGAGAGAGATTCCAGAGCTTTAGAAAGGTGGGGGAAAAAGGTGTACACCTCGGCCACTTTAACCATGATGGCATTAAACTGTTAGTTCCATATTTTAAAGTATCAACAGTTTTTGATATCTCAGCTGAAAAGCAAGATGACAACCAGACCAACCAGATTTAAGAGTTGCAGGATTTGTTGCATGGTGCAGAGCAAGTGGGTAAACATACTTTGCAGTGTGGTTTTGATGCTTTAGAAGCCTCATGTAGAGCTGCTGTTACGGGTTCTGTTATACGTAGGCATGCTTGGCTCAAAGAGCAAACCTTACCAGATCATGTCAAAGCTAAATTATTAGATGCACCTCTTCAAAAAGATGTATTGTTTGGTGTTAAAGCTGAGGAGGTGCTAAAAAAAATGGAGGAAAAAGCGAAATTAATGCAAACAGTGAAAGATTTCCTGCAGGTACAGCCTCCACTTTTCAGCATAAACTGGCCTTAAAAAAATTGGTCCTTTCCAGCCACGGACAGACCTCAAAGGGGCAGATACAGGCACCCAAGGGGTAGAGGACAACCTCAAGGATCTTTCAGAGCCAGACAGTGGCAAGCACCAACCCCAAGAGGTGGAGAAGATAGATCAGTCTTTTAGAAAACAGACACAATGACTTCCCCCTACACCTGCCAAGCAAAGCTTTAATGGCAGCACCTTTGGGCGGAAAACTGGCTTTATTCTCAAAAAATTGGCATATTGTTACAAAAGACAAATGGATTCTGGACATTATAGACAGAGGCTACAGGTTCCACTTTCACGCCCTTCCAAAAATGAGAGGCATGCCAAACCTGCCGCAACATCAAAGAGCAGAGGCACAAAAACAAGTTTCAGCTCTCATGGACATGAAAGCAATTCAAGAGGTACCTGCAAAAGAACAAGGTCAAGGGTTTTATTCCAGACTATTCCTGGTACCAAGGAAAGACAAAGATTGGAGACCTATCTTAGACTTATCCATCCTAAACACATATCTACAGGTGCCAAAATTCAAGATGCTCACATTACAGCAGCTTCTTCCCATGCCTGGCAAGGAGTCTTGGCTGGTAACATTCGACCTCAAGGAGGCATACCTGCATGTCCCTATCAGACAAGATTGCAAAAGATACCTCAGATTTCTTGCAGGTTCAACCCATTCCCAATTTTCTGCATTGCCCTTTGGCTTATCTACTGCGCCCAGAGTGTTTACGAAATGCCTGGCATCAGTAATCACCTTCTGCAGACAAGGGATACAAATCTACCCATATCTGGACGACTGCCTGATCCAAGCGGACAGCAAGGACCTACTACTGCAGCACCTGGCGTTTGTAATAAAACTGTTGAACTTCCTGGGATACACAGTCAACAAAAAGAAATCAAAACTAATACCCTCTCAACAAATAATTTTCCTGGGTGCCAGCTTGGATACAACCACCCAGATGGCCTACCTCACGCCAGACAAGCAAGGGCAACTGTCTCAATACTTCAAAAAAATGGCAACTTACACCAGGCTAACTGCAAGGAAAGTCCTGCAGGCTCTGAGATTCATGGCATCTTGCATCCTACTAATCCCATGTGCAAAGCTGCATATGAGGAAACTTCAATGGTACCTGAAAAACTTATGGTCTCAACACAGCCACAGCTTGGAAGCAATTATATCACTCATTTCATGCCTTCAAAAGGAATTTTTGTGGTGGACTCAAGCTTGCCAAAGAAACACAGGTCTTTTGTTCTGTGTACCTCAAGCAACTCAAATCATCACTACAGACGCCTCAGACTACGCCTGGGGAGCACACATGACAGATCAGTGCATTCAGGGAAAATGGACCCGAAAAGAGAAGCACCTTCACATCAACCAAAAGGAAATGCTAGGCGTGCAAAAGGCCATTTTGACCTTCAAAGACCTACTACATGCAGGCCAGCTATTGATAATTACAGACATCACCACAGTGATGTGGTACATAAACAGGGGGGAACTCATTCATACCTCTTGTGCAGGCAAGCCATGACCCTATGGAACACAGCACTGGAACTGCAAATTCAACTACAGGCATAATTCCTGCCAGGGAAGGAAAACACAGTGGCAGACAGCCTAAGCAGAAATATGACAGATCCACACGAATGGAAGTTGCATCCTCAAGTTTTCACAAAGATAACTCAGGCATGGAACAGCCAGACATAGATCTCTTTGCTACCCACAGAAATTGCCAGTTGAAAAAATTTTGTTCAAGGACCTACCATCCACAGGCCTGGAAAGTGGACACACTTTCCTTCAATTGGGCAACATTGACAGTCTATGCCTTCCCACCTCTTCCTCTGCTGCCCAAAGTTCTATTAAAAGCCAGAGCAGAGAGGCCGGAAATGATTCTCATTGCTCCACACTGGCCAAGACAACACTGGTATCCGCTCCTGAAGAGCCTGACATTCCCCACCATGGATCTTACCTCTAGTCCCTCTTCTGCTGTCCCAGCACAGCTACAAAACTCTTCACAGCAATCTCAAAACTCTAAATCTAGCTGCATGGAGAATTCCTTGATTTCCCAACAGTTTCTCCTCCAAGGAGGTGCAGGATGTCATCTTGGAGGCCAGAAGACCTTCTACTAGAAAGGCCTACTCCGCCAAATGGAAACGATTTTGTGCCTGGAATCAAGAAAAGGAACAGAATCCTTGGGTAATAAATATACCTCAAATTTTACAGTACCTAGCTGAGATGTTAAACAATGGACTTTCCTTCTCCATCAAGATGCACGCTTCAGCCATTTCTGCACAGTACAACTCAGATTCTCCTTTATTCTCTCACCCTCTCTTAAGGCAGTTCCTCAGAGGGGCAAAGAATATAAAACCCCCAAGGAAACCACCTGTCCCTGCTTGGGACCTCAACTTCGTATTGGAAAAGCTGACCCTTCCTCCCTTCGAGCCAGCTTCTTCAACAGAGTTACAGTACTTGTCATGGAAAACAGCCTTTCTTCTGACTATCACCTCAGCACGCAGGGTTTCAGAGCTACAGGCCCTCATGGCTGTGCAACCATTCATCATTTTCCATCAGGACAGAGTTTCCTTGCGAACCAACCCTACCTTTATGCCAAAGGTAGTATCCAGTGTAGCTTTGAATCAGACTATTCACTTACCTACCTGTTATCCTAATCCAAAAAACAAAGGGGAAAGACTACTACTTTCCTTGGACATTCACAGACAACTTCATTACTATTTGGACAGAACAAAGCCATTAAGGAAATCTGAGCAACTCTGTGTCCTATGCTGCAGGTGCTCAGGGAAAGGTGATTTCCAAACAGACAGTTTCAAAATGGATAGCCCACTGCATACGCTTTTGTTACTCATTTCATGGAAAAAACTGTGCCTGCATGCATCCGATCCCACTCCACCAGAGCCACAGCTACCACTGCAGCCTTCCCCATGGGGGGTCCCTACCAAGGACATTTTGGAAGCAGCCACCTGGAGTTCAGTACACACTTTCTCCAAGCACTATCACCTCCCACTATACTCAAAATGTAGAGTGGGCTTTGTCACAGCAGTCCTGCCTGGCATCCTATCCCCTCCTAGTTCCACTTAGTGCCTACCACCCTTACTTAGCTTTGGTATTCTACCTGTCTGTTATGACTGCAGCTGTATGCACGATGAACATAGTACAATTTTGTACCTACCATAAATGTAGATGTTAGAGTGCTCATACAGCTGCAGTCCAGGATGTCCTTCATGGATGCATCTGCAGTCATAACAAATGGGTTGTCCTGTCGTCAGGCAGCCCTTCGGTCGGCAGCCCTTCGGTCGGCCGGATTCCAAAGTCTGGGTCCGGCTTCGGCTGATGTCGCACTTCACCCGACGTCATCTCTGCTGGTCTTCGGGTATAAAGGCATCAGCCGACGCCATTTTCCTCAGTCTTTCTTGCCGTGGCGCCCGAAGCAGAAGCTGTTCGCAAGTGCCGGTCGGTCAGATCCAGAGATTACTACTACCGAATACTACTTCGAAGACTTCTAAAAGCTAAGTACCCCGTTGGGGACTCTTTCTTGCCTCAGCCGATGTCAGAAAAAGTCAATAACTGTTTAACTTGTGGGAAACAAATACCTCATAAAGATTTCCACTCTTACTGTTTGCCTTGTTTAGGCCCAGACCACGACGTAGCAGCCTGTTCGGCCTGTGCTTCCTTCAACCGACGAACGCTTAGGCGTCGGTCGGAGTTTGCTGAACAGTTTTTCGGCTCAGATTTTGCATACATTATGTCGTCGGATCCTCCGACTACCCAAATTGTTAAAAAACGCAAAGAAAAAGACCGACACTCGCAGTCCGCGGTTTCTGCCAAAACCACGGTTAAGCAAGCCGCGAGTGTCTCGGTTTCAGCCGAAACCGAGAAAACTTGTCAATCTTCAGCCGAATCCATGACTACTACTGAGGCTCCTGCTACCTTACCTGAATCAGCCTCAGAAATTTTGCCTACAACTGTGGTTCCTAGTGATTTATCAGACACCATCCCTTTGGATGTCTCTACCCCAGCACGTGGTGCTGCTAGGCCTCCTGCAGCCATGTCTATTAAGGCCTTTGCCAGGGCTAAAGCAGCCAAATCTGCTAAAACAGTGCCTGTTAAACCCCCCTCAATCAGGCCCACTTCTAGTTCACAAATGCTTACTCTGGCAGAAGATTTAATATCCTTAATTAGGGGATCCCAATCTCACCCAGACAGGGCCTCTCACCCCCAGAAAAGAGACCTAGAGCAGAGCCCCCCGAGCCTGTGTCCTCTGATGATTCTGCGGATGACTCAGACATTACAGATCAGCCAGAGGCTCCTTTTTCCAATTATGAAGATTCCGATGCTGAAGAATCCATTCCAGCTGCCTCTCCACCAGAGGAATTCTCCTTTGGGGAAACCTTACATGCCATGAGAGAACAATTCCAATGGCAGGGACAAGATTTCTCAGATTCAAGAAAAAGGCTTAGGACTTTTCTGCACTTACCACAACATAGGCCCTTAGCTATACCTCCTGTCCTGTCTGTTGTGGACGATGCATTTAATGATGTCTGCACTGCACCTGATTCTTTACCTCCAGCCCCTGCCAAACCAGATAGATTTTACAGGGTGCCAGACACTCATCACCACCTATACAAGGCCCCACTTGCAGACCCGAAACTATATCCCAGGGGCCTAAGGAAGTAGCCTCGACCACAGCAAAAAACCCTATTCCCTCTGAAAGGGAATCCAGGTCCTTAGAGAGATGGGGGAAAAAAGTCTACACCTCTGCTACTCTCTCAGCTAGAGCTTTAAACTGTCAGTTTCACATGATCCAATACCAAGAGTTTATGCTTGATCAGTTAATTAAAAAAGCTGTCCTCTGATGAATCTTTAGATAAGAAATATGTATTAGAAATGGTGAATAACATCCAACAGGTTAGTAACCATTCTTTAAAATGTGGCTATGATGCACTGGAGGCTTCATTTAGATCAGCCATGACTGGCACAGTGATAAGAAGGCATGCATGGTTGAAAGAACAGGTCTTACCGGATCATGTTAAAGCTAGGCTATTGGATGCTCCTATGGATAAGGCCAGTCTGTTTGGGGAACCTGCCCAGCAGGTAATGAAGAAAATGGAAGAGAAGGCAAAATCTGTACAAACAGTTAAAGATTTCCTACAGGTTCAGCCCCCAAGGTTTAGCAGGAACTGGCCTGCCAAGAATTGGTCCTTTCCTGACTCCACAAGATCACAAAGGGGCAGGAACAGACGCTCTAGGGGCAGAAATCAATCCAGAGGAGGTGCCTACAGAGGACGACAGTGGCAAGGCAATAACCGAGGCACAGACACAACCACTGCCACTGCAACAGGACAATCACAGTGACTTGGTTCTGACTCCGCCTACCAGGGAGCAAATAGCAGCACCATTAGGTGGAAAGTTAGCCTTATTCTCGAAAAATTGGCACTACATCACAAAAGACAAGTGGATTTTGCAAACCATAGACCAAGGCTACCGGTTCCACTTCCACACTTTACCAGTAAAAAGAGGAATGCCAAACCTGCCCCCAAATCAAAAAAATAGAAGCCCTGCACCAGATAGCGGAATTAACAAAGATGAGAGCTGTGGAAAGAGTACCAATAACAGAACAGGGCAAAGGATTCTACTCCAGACTCTTCCTAGTACCAAGAAAAGAGAAAAACTGGAGACCTATTCTCGACCTATCCATCTTAAACACATACATCATTGTCCCAAAATTCAAAATGCTGACCCTACAGCAACTTCTTCCCATGCTGGGCAAGGAGTGTTGGCTGGTAACTCTAGATCTGAAGGAGGCATACCTGCACGTCCCCATTCAACCAAATTGCAGAAGATACCTCAGATTTCTTGCAGGATCAGAGCATTATCAATTCTCAGCATTGCCCTTTGGCTTATCTACTGCGCCCAGAGTATTCACAAAATGCCTGGCATCAGTAATCGCTCACTGCAGAGTACAGGGAATCCAAATTTATCCATACCTGGACGACTGCCTGTTACAAGCGGACAACAAAAGCAAGCTGACAACAGATTTACAAAGGGTCATTTACTTGCTACAAGCCCTGGGATACACAGTCAATTTACAAAAGTCAAGGCTGATACCATCCCAGACAAGAACTTTCTTGGGCGCGGAATTGGACACAGTAAAACAAATGGCATTCCTAACTGCAGAAAAACAAAAACAGCTCCCTCTTTACTTCTTGGCATTAACAAAGCAGAACAAACTAACAGCAAGAAAAGTTCTGCAGGCCTTGGGCTTCATGACATCATGCATAATCTTGGTCCCACATGCCAGACTGCATATGAGAAAGTTACAGTGGTACCTAAAGAATTTATGGTCTCAACACAGGCACAGCTTAGAAACAGAAATACCACTAATCCCATGCTTAAAACAGGAGTTCCTATGGTGGGCTCAGGCATGCCAGTCAAACCCAGGCCTACCCTTCCACAACTTCCGAGCAAGCCAAACCATCACAACGGACGCCTCAGACCTAGGATGGGGGACACACATGCTGGACAAATGCGTACAAGGACTGTGGACTCAGGACCAGCTGCACCTGCACATAAACCAAAAAGAGATGCTGGCAGTAAAACTGGCAATTCTAAAATTCAGACCATTCCTCAAAGAAGGCCATTTGATAAGGACAGACAACACCACAGTCATGTGGTACATCAACAAACAGGGAGGCACTCATTCATACCCCCTATGCAGAATGACTTTGGACCTTTGGAATCTGGCTCTAAGCTACAACATCCAGTTACAGGCAATATTTTTACCGGGAAAAGAGAACACCCTAGCAGACATTTTAAGCAGAACCACCTCGGATGGTCACGAATGGATGCTACACCCGGACATCTTCAAGGCCATCACAAAGAAATGGGGAATGCCACAAATAGATCTATTCGCTTCCCCACAAAATCACCAGCTCAAAAAATTCTGCACAAGAACATTCCACCCACTTGCATGGAAGGTGGACTCTCTATCCTTCAGCTGGAAAGGCCTGACAGCATATGCATTTCCACCTCTTCCCTTGATGCACAAGGTACTACTGAAAATCAAAGAGGAACGTCCAAGGATAATTCTGATAGCTCCGAACTGGCCAAGACAACACTGGTACCCATTGTTGAGGAGCATGTCTCGGGAGAAAATGTGGTCAATACCCCTGATGCCTCTGATGTTAACTCAGAACAGCTACAGCATCATACATCCAAACCTAAAAACCTTGCAACTGACTGCCTGGAACATCACATAGCAGTAACTAACCCAGACCTTTCACAAAGGGTTAAAGACATTATCCTTGAAGCCCGCAGACCTTCAACAAGAAGGAACTATGCAGGAAAATGGAAAAGGTTCGTCATTTGGAGTACTGAAAGAGGAAAAGATGTGTCTAACATAGATATTGCTAACATTCTGGAGTACTTGGCAGAGCTTCTACATACAGGCCTGTCCTATTCCTCCATCAAGATACATGCATCAGCTATCTCAGCAGAATACAGCTTTGATCCTCCTGTCTTTTCACATCCTCTACTCGGGCAGTTCCTCAGAGGGATCAAGAATGTAAAACCTCCTAGGAAACCACCATTACCAGCATGGGACTTGAATTTTGTACTAGAAAAATTGACACTCCCTCCGTTTGAACCAGCAGCAACAGCAGATCTACAACACCTGTCATGGAAAACTGCTTTCCTACTGGCTATTACTTCAGCAAGGAGGGTTTCGGAACTACAGGCCTTAATGGCAGTGCAACCCTTCCTAATCTTCCATCAAGATAGGGTGTCCATGAGAACTAATCCTACATTTATGCCTAAGGTGGTATCCAGAGTGTCTTTAAACCAGGCAATCCACCTACCTACCTTCTTTCCCAACCCACAAAACAGAGGTGAAAGAATGCTGCATACCTTGGATGTACATAGACAGTTACGCTACTACCTGGACAGAACCAAAGGTAACAGAAAAACTGACCAGCTCTTTGTAGCCTATGCAACAGGAAGGGAAGGAAAAGCAATTTCCAAACAGACAATCTCCAAATGGATAGGAAATTGCATAAGATTCTGTTACTCCTACCATGGAAAACCAGTTCCACAGAACATAAGACCTCATTCTACAAGGGCTACAGCCACTACCACAGCTTTCTTAAGAGGAGTGGCAACCAAGGACATTATTGAGGCGGCTACTTGGACCTCCGTGCATACATTTGCCAAGCATTATAATTTACCTCTATATTCTAGATCCCGAGCAGGGTTTGCCACTGCTGTACTGCAAGGGATCCTGACTACACCATAATTTTATTCCTCCTCCCCTAGTTTGGCTATGGTATTCTACCCATTTGTTATGACTGCAGATGCATCCATGAAGGACATAGTACAGTTTTGTACCTACCATAAATGTAGATGTCCGAACTGGATAGCATCTGCAGTCAGGATTACCCTCCCTCCTTCCCCTCTGTGGTACTCCTAGGGTATTTACCCTCCTAATAGCTAGCTGGGGGGGGGGGGGAGTCTCTTGTGGTGTATTTGTTTGTATATATGTACATACATGTTTATTTTTTGTGTTTGCCTTCTACTATTTTAGAAACATTGGCATTTATCCAAAATCTAGCTTTCCAAGAGGGCAATTGGCATCTGGGGCAAGAAACAGAGGAAAATGGCGTCGGCTGATGCCTTTATACCCGAAGACCAGCAGAGATGACGTCGGGTGAAGTGCGACATCAGCCGAAGCCGGACCCAGACTTTGGAATCCGGCCGACCGAAGGGCTGCCTGACGACAGGACAACCCATTTGTTATGACTGCAGATGCTATCCAGTTCGGACATCTACATTTATGGTAGGTACAAAACTGTACTTTTCCCTCCCTCCATCCCCTCTTAGGACAGGCCTTATGACAAACACTTTTCATAAAACCTTTTTGGGGTATTCTTTTTTGGTGTATTTGCTTGCAACTACTGTTTTTGATTTATCAACATTGCATCTTTGCATAACATTATGTTTGCCTTCCTTCTGGGGGCATCGGACATCTGGGGCAAAAAAAAATGAATAAAATGGTGTTAGCTGCCTTTTTTATACCCCTGCCGCACTGACGTTAGGGAAGAAGCAACGACAACAGACGCCGGACCTAGACTTTGGAATTCGGCCGACCGAGGACCCACCTGACTTCAGGATAACCCATCTGTTATGACTGCAGCTGTATGAGCACTCTAACATCTACATTTATGGTAGGTACAAAACTGTACTTTTCCTTTACTATGGCCGGGCTGTGAATGCCCGTGCCCTAAACTCTTTTATCTAATTGGCTTTCTGATTGCATTTCCTCCCTGTACACTTTGAGAGGAAGAACATTACCCACAAAACCTATGGGTTATTCTATCAGGGCAGTTGCAGCTTCTACATCCTTTTTTCTGTAGAGCCTCCATTGATGAAACTTGTGCCGCTGCCACTTGGGCTAGCACTCACACATTTGTGTCCCATTATAAATTGGATGCATATTTGAGGTCCAGGGCCTCCTTTGGTTGCACCATTCTCTGAAATGTTCTGTTCTTTTGGGCCTTTCTGGGCTAAGTGTTTGGGGACATCTGCTATAAATATTATGTACTTACCTTAATGATAGATCCATCCATGTTGTCTTTTTCTGTCCAGTTCAACCATCCCTCCCGCTTGTCCTCCCTCCTAGTTGTGGTTTGACACCTGGTTGATTGGGCAGTCATACCTTTGGGATGTCTCCCTTTCAGGTCCTTGATTGTTATGCCTGTCCTAGGAGTTATGTTTAGGGCAAGTTCAATCTGAGGTTGATGGGAGGAGCATTGTATTGTGGGTAGAGGAGGTAGAGCTGTAAGAGCTAAGTCTCTGACAAAAGCCTAATACCGAATCCTGGTCAGAAAATTACCCCACATGTTGAACCAGATGGGAGCCAACAGCATGGATGTATCAAAATGCTAAGTACATCACTTCACCCAGCAGAGGGGTGTGGTAGTATAGCAGTGGTGTGAGCTAGGTGGGACCCACTGCCCCCCCCCCCCCAAAAAAAAATAAGAGTAAACATGCATATCCTTCCTCTCTTTGCTATCAGGCGCCTTAGACACTTTTTAAATGCTGGTTGCTGGGATCCCAGTGTTGGCAACGTCCAGTATTTGCTAGAGAAGGCCATGTTTGTTTTAGTGGTTGTAATGCTGATCATAGTTTGTGACTTGAGTACATCATTTTTTATTGAGCACATCATTCTCTTAGGTATTTGAGGTGTTTTGTCTTAACTACAGAGTGCGAGTTCATGGAGTTCAGCAGCTGTAACTGTATATGCTGATTGTTGATTTCATTAATTCTGTATGTCTTGATTTTCATATTCTTGAGCAATCTGCATTTATGATGCAGCAACATTTTTGAAGTTTTCTGATTTTTTTTTCTTGCTGTTTTTAGATTCTGGAGTGAAAGATGGTCTTTTTCATGAATTTAAAAAATATGGGAAGATAATTGAGGTACAGGTTCATGGCACTGGTGAAGAGCGGTTTGGTTATGTGCTTTTCCAACATCAAAAAAGTCAAGAGAAGGCTCTGGAGGCCTCACAGGGAAAAGAGCTCTTTGGAATGCAGATGAGTCTTTCAGCAACATTAGTTAAGCCTGGTAAGAAAAAATGGTTCTCTTGTCGACTTGTATCACAAAACTGATCACTCCTCATTGCCTTTCTTGCCTTTGACATTTACTGTGGGACTTGTTGCTCAAATGTTTTCACCTTAAACTGGGTTTACTGGCTGTTCACTATTATTCTAACTGTATATGATGGATGATCTGGGTTGGAATTTAGCTGCAAGTTTCCAGGTATTATAAAGGGTGGACATTTTCCTCTCTCCAACATGTTGATGCTTTCAGGTTTGCAATGGGGGGTGCCCTTTTGCTTTGACTTATTCTATGGAATGAGAGTTTTGACCCCAATCAACTACATTCACAGCGAGTACTATTCTGTATGCTGCTATTTTGGTAATAGTCATTTTGCACTGTTTTAATTCTCTTAATACTATGATTTCTTTTGGCATTGAATACTAAATACAAAATTAGAGTGGTGTAAAATAGATGAATGGAAAGCTTTGGTCAAGTGTTGAACAAAATGAGATTACTGACTTCTGAATTTTAAGGGAGACCTTTTCTGTTTATCACTGTAATGATAAATGTATTCATACAGGTTTAGCACTTTCTTTCCACAAGTGAACTTCATCAGAATAACACAGTACTGTTAACACAGCCCTTAAATAGTCCAGTCAGTATACAAACAGCCATTTCATTGGTATAAAGCCAAAGAGCAACAAGAAACCATGCATGAGAATAGTGCAAGGTAAAATAAATTAGTCAATGTTCACACTGCATAAAACAAAACATTTAAATATATACAATCTATACCATTAGCAGACAGGAGTTCTGCTGTGGCGACCCCTAACCAGGAAAAGCCGAAAAGACAAACAACAACAATCTGTACCATTGCATTTGTCTGTAAAAATACGTAAAAAATATATACTGGAAATATGGTCTGAAACTATATATATATTTGTAAATTAGTGTTAAGGCTCTCAAGATTAACTGAGAGCTCTCATTTTTAATTCTGGTAAAATTGAATAGTGCTCAATAAGTCCAGGGAAGGAACAGGCGTTAAGCCTAAGCTGCCACACAAGTTCACAATATTCTAGACTGATTTCCCAGTCTCCATCTCTTTCAAAATTGAAATCTATAATTGTCGCACTTAAGTATATGTTTAACTAATGCTGCGTTCTCCTTTTGCTTGGAAATGTCATAAATATGTTCGCAGAGCCTCTGTTTCAACATCCTCTCAGTTTTGCCAACATAGAAGTTTACGAAGAAACTGATGTTTAGTTTAAGAAGAGGGCGGAATTTAAAGAACATGTTCGAGGGAGGAATTTAAAGAACATGTTCGAGGGCTTGAAGGGCACCACAGTGGGAAAGAAATTGGCAGGGCCAGCAAGGTAGATACC
The DNA here is from genome assembly GCF_019279795.1 of Protopterus annectens. Lineage (NCBI taxonomy): Eukaryota > Metazoa > Chordata > Ceratodontiformes > Protopteridae > Protopterus > Protopterus annectens. Next base: position 1,583,729,593 of record NC_056732.1, on the reverse strand, counting down.
ATTATCAAAGTTAATAGACACTATAGGAATAGGGAGGATTACCAAAATGAATATTTTGATGAAGAATTTTCTAGGTTGAATAGGAATGAGGACACAGATACAGCACAGGCCCAGGTGACAGCTGATGAACTAAGAAGATCAGAAATGATTAGGAACAAATACCAGCAATCCTATGCATCAGCTACCGCAGGGAACACCAACCATATGGGAAGACAAGAAGGGGATGTGGATTTTTAAATAATTTGGACCATGACATTGTGCATATTAATTTGGAATCTGGAGTGGACAGGGAAGTTGAGAAACAGGTCATACATACTTACAACGATTTTTACATTTTTAACTACACAGATTTAGTGGTGGATAGAAACTATTTTGACTTATTTACAAAAGGTTTCTCTTTTGTTCCGACTAGAAAACCTAGTATAGACAGGCTTATCTTGGATGTTAAATTGTTCACAAGAAAACTAAATTTTATGCATATACACAAGGAAGCTACCATGGTTAATGAGGCTAGGTTTTATAGACATAGTACTTGGAATCCACCCTTGCATTATGAGATAGCCAATTTTGAAAAATGTGTTAACAAAATGAGGATAGAATACAAAATTAATAATGAGAGGACGAATAATTTGAATGAGATAGAAGAGAAAATATTATGCGATTTAAGCAGCAACAGGGGTGTACGAGTGATGAAGCCAGACAAGGGAGGAGGTTGTGTTGATGGAGACGTGGGAATATATTAGGAAAATGAAAGAAATACTAGATAAGGATCAAAATTACAGTATTGTTACTAAAAATAAAATTAACATTTTCTATAGGAAGATTGATCTTATTTTGGAAGATAACCTCCTGACTGGTTTGATAGATTTGGCACTATACAGATACTTGAAAGTTGCCAAACCTGTCATACCAGGAATCTTTGGAATACCGAAAGTGCACAAATCCTTAGAGGACCCCCCCCCCCTTAAGACCTATTGTTGCCTCACAGGGATCTAAGACGCAGCCCATGGCTATATATGTGGATGCAGTGACCAAAGAAATTTATTCCAGATGGAAGCATATTTTAAAAGACTCTTGGGATTTTTTAAACAAAACAAGTAAAATGTTTTTTATGGATAATATGTTTTTTATTACTATTGATGTAAAAGAATTATTCACAGTAATACCCCAAAAACTAGGATTAGAATGGTTTGAAAAAGTGTTGGGGGAGATGGATTGGCTTACACCATCTGATTTTAGAAATGTATTAGAAAGTATGGAATTGGTGCTAAAATACAACTTTATTTATTTTGAGGGGATTATTACCATCAAAATGAAGGAGTGGCTATGGGTTCAGCATGCACACCTGTTTACGCAAATATTATAATGCTATATTGGGAGAAAGAATTTGTTTTTAAAACAGAGTACAACCAGCATATAGTGCGATATTTCAGGTTTTTGGATGATATATGTATTTTTTGGAATGGAACTAAGGAGAAAATTGAGGAATTTATTAGTTATATTAATGGTACAACCTCCTTTGTAAGTTTCACCCATCAGATAGAGACTGATAATACACATTTCTTGGATGTTAGACTGACCAAGGACAGGACCAACAAGTGCTATAAGTCGAACATATATAGAAAGGAACATTTTTCGAACGCATGTTTACATTATCAAAAGTGATCATTCAAAACAACTTAAAAGGAACATAGTTAAAGGCCAGATAAGGATGGTTAGGATGATATCGGATGATGATGAATTTTTGAACAAAATAACTTTAGAGAAACTTTTTTTGGAAAGAGGATATCCTATAAACTTTATCAATTCTGTTAAAGAATATGTAATATCAGGAAGAGGGGGACCAGATACATGCCACTCCTTAATAGTGAATACCAGGAAGTAGAAAGTGGTAATTACAGTGGTCAGAACTTGGGCTGGGACAAGGGTAGAGATACAGAAGTGAGACAAACACCCTACTTGATCACCACATATTATTATGGTACAAACTGGTTAAAGAAAGGATTACATGAAATATGGGACATGTTTAAAAATATTGCAACTAAAACAGATGTTTTTAAAAACAAATTGAGATTTAGTTTTAGAAGGAATTTTAATATTAAAAATATTTTAGAAAGAAATGAAATCCAGGCTGAAGGAACCAGTAGGAAACATGGAACCTACAAATGTGGCAGATGTGCACAATGTTCCTATATTTATGACAGAGATCAGAATTACAAGTATCCCCCAAAAATTAGTAGCTAAAAGCTACAGTAGTTGTTATACTAAGGACTTAGTCTATTTAGTGATTTGCAAAACCTTTTTTAGAGTTTTTATATAGGAAAAACAGAGAGGTTGCTGAGAAATAGGATTTACGAACATATTCGAGATATAAATAGACATAATGAGAACAATGCACTATACAGACATGCCATAAGATGTGAAAAAGCTGATTTTAAATTTTAAATTTTGGGTACTGGAGGTAGTTCGATATCCTGAACGGGGAGGTGACTGGGAAACTAAAATTGAGTATAGAGAAATGATATGGCAATTAAGGCTGGACGCAAGCTGTGGTAAAGGACTAAATGACCATATTTCAATTACACCAGCACTCAAAATCCTAGCCATGGACCCCAAAATTATAAAAGGTGGACAATAAAAGGTGCATTATAAAGGAAGGTTTAGGTTCATTTAGTCCAAAAGTGCACTTTTTATCCATGTTGCTGAAAATACGTTATCGCAATTCTCCTATGTAGTGTATTGAATGTGTGTAGTTTTTTAAAACTGAGTAGTTTTATTTATTTATCTACATTTCATATGCAAAGATTTTTATATACAACAGACAATCAATTTAACAGCTATTGGTCCACTGTAATATGTAATTATTTATTCACTCATTTAGGAATTTATTCATTACATGTATATATTTATACGTATCTTATTTAATGTTCTATAACTTGTCATTTTATCTATTTACTTGTTTATTAGGATGTTTTAACATAACTATGTTGCACATTTCATCAATACATTTTACCATAACAATACTTTTAATTCTATTTTGAAGTAGAATCAAATCCTTAGTTTTATGTAATACATTTGGAGATATTTGCAGCACCCAAGGGATTGGATGTGTGTGTGTGTGTGTGTGTGTGTGTATGTATATATATGTATATATATATATATATATATATAAAATTTATGTATGCATTTTAAATGTGTTTTTATTCATTCACATACAAACAGATGTGTAGAGTCGAATAGACCCTGTGAACACATATGATTACATATGTGTATACAAATATTTTTATATATTTATGTAACGTATATACATTCACATATATTTTGTATTCGTTGATTCATTTTACCAACATATACTCCACAATTCCACACTGCTTATATTTAGTGTGTACTTTTATATTTTCCTATATACATCCTTCTGTTACTGAGTTAGAGATGTTTAACATTGCATTTAGTTTTTTAGAAAAATGCCCAAATAGAGCACATATTATGGTTGTAAGGTGAATTGTGTATATGCAGTTAATAGATTGTGAATTGATTTTAGAAAAAACAACTTGGGTTCACTTTATGTATTAATTAAGGCATTTTGATACTGAGAACTGTTGCTTGGTAGGATTTCATATTTAAGTGGTTAATGAACTAAATTAATTAGGTAGAATATAAAAGAGAACTTGATTCAGATTAGTTTATTCTGAAGAAGTCTTCGGTTGTGGAGACAAAAGCGCTCAACTTTATTGGATTTATGTGTATTTAATTGTCGTACTGGTTCTACGTTAATTTTTGGACATTAAACCTACTATTTATTTTACTCTGGTTTGCCTGCTATTTGTGGATCATTGGACAGCCTTCATTGTACCGGATACAGCCTTCATTTGGTTGGTGATCGATTTTCGCAATGAGGTTATAAACTGTTTAAATTCTCTTAATACTATGATTTCTTTTGGCATTGAATACTAAATACAAAATTAGAGTGGTGTAAAATAGATAAATGGAAAGCTTTGGTCAAGTGTTGAACAAAATGAGATTATTGACTTCTGAATTTTAAGGGAGACCTTTTCTCTTTATCACTGTAATGATAAATGTATTCATACAGGTTTAGCACTTTCTTTCCACGAGTGAACTTCATCAGAATAACACAGTACTGTTAACACAGCCCTTATAGTCCAGTCAGTATACAAACTGCCATTTCATTGGTATAAAGCCAAAGAGCAACAAGAAACCATGCATGAGAATAGTGCAAGGTAAAATAAATTAGTCAATGTTCACACTGCATAAAACAAAACATTTAAATATATACAATCTATACCATTAGCAGACAGGAGTTCTGCTGTGGCGACCCCTAACCAGGAAAAGCCGAAAAGACAAACAACAACAATCTGTACCATTGCATTTGTGTGTAAAAATACGTAAAAAATATATACTGGAAATATGGTCTGAAACTATATATATTTGTAAATTAGTGTTAAGGCTCTCAAGATTAACTGAGAGCTCTCATTTTTAATTCTGGTAAAATTGAATAGTGCTTAAGTCCAGGGAGGGAATAGGCATTAAGCCTAAGCTGCCACACAAGTTCACAATATTCTAGACTGATTTCCCAGTCTCCATCTCTTTCAAAATTGAAATCTATAATTGTCGCACTTAAGTGTATGTTTAAATAATGCGTTGTTCTCCTTTTGCTTGGAAATGTCATAAATATGTTCGCAGAACCTCTGTTTCAACATCCTCTCAGTTTTGCCAACATAGAAGTTTACGACGAAACTGATGTTTAGTTTAAGAAGAGGGTGGAATTTAAAGAACATGTTCGAGGGCTTGAAGTCCGTGGTAGTTCTTGAAGGATAGGATTGGTACCCACAAATGTGGGAGGTGTCCCCAGTGCCAGTATCTTGCTAATTTGGAAGTATTAAGTTTAGGTTACCCTATAAGGATTTTGAAAGCAAGGGGATATTTTAATTTATCACTCTAGGGGGGTAGTGTATTTAGCATACTGTTCATCTTGCTTTGCATTCTGTGTTGGCAAAACTTAGCATGGGAGCAAATATGGTTTCCTATACTTGAAGCCATGGATGTCTCCTTTCGAGTTGTCTTGCCAATTGACTTGTCTCCTGCACTGTGGGTATTTACAAAATATCTGGCTCCAGTACTCCCTTTTTGCAGAAAAAAGGGTGCCCACATCTACTCCTACCTAGGTGGCTGTTTGATTCAAACCACTTCTGTCCATGACATCAAGTTAATCCATATAACCATGGATTGCTTCCAGGGGGAGTAAGTTTAACCCTGAATCTGCAGAAAAAGCAACTCAACTCCTCCATTCAGGTTATGCCTCTTGGCCGGAAGTAGACTCCATACACCAGAATGTCTTCCTTTCTGAGTAGAAAATCCTGTTTCTCTCTCAGGTCTACAATTGTAGCACTCAAATACGTTTTATTTGCTGTTTTGACTGATTTTAGGCATGTCTATTTGTGGATGTCCTTCCATTCCAATGTTGCAGTATTCTCCATGTGAATTTACCATTCTTCCTTTCATGTACGTCTGGCCTGTATTCCAAAGTTTTTCAGTCTCTCAAGTTGCTTCGGATGTCTGATGTGGCTGCAGGAACGTGGGCAATAAAAGTGACGTCTACATGCACCAGCCCCAAGAACTCTTCAGCCGCCAGTTGTACGCCAGGTGATATCCTTCAAGGATGCATCTGCAGTCCTTACATATGGGTTGTCCTGCCTCAGGCAGCTCTTCGGTCGGCCGGATTCCGAAGTCTGGGTCCGGCATCGACTGATGTCGCCCCTTTCCCGACGTCAGAGCGCCTGGGATATAAAAGCGTCAGCAGACGCCATCTTCCTCAGTCTTTCTTGCCACGCGGTGCCCGAAGCAGAAGCAGATAGCAAGTGCCGGTCGGTCAGCTCCTGTAATTTCAGCTACCGAAGACTTCAAAAAGCTAAGTACCCCGTTGGGGACTCTTTATTGCCTCAGCCGATGTCAGATCAAACGGTTAAAGTTAATAATTGTTTAACTTGTGGGAAACAAGTACCTCATAAGGATTTCCACTCTTACTGCCTACCCTGTCTAGGCCCAGACCATGACGTCTCGGCCTGTGCAGCCTGTACTTCCTTCAACAGACGCACTCTTAGGCGTCGGGCGGAGTTTGCAGAAGAATTTTTTTGGGAAAATTACTGTTACAATATGCCGTCGGAGCTTCCGACTTCTCATTTTTTCAAAAAACGGAAGGACAAGGACCGACACACGCGGACCGTGGTTTCGGCCGAAACCACGCCTAGGCCTACCGCAAGTCTCTCGGTCTCTGCTGAAACCGAATCCTTGATGCTTCCTACCGACGAAACCGCGCAACCGACAACCTCAGTCCCGGAGGCCACCTCTGAGTCGGTCATAGAATTTCCCTCTGAAACCGGTGCTCTGGAAATTTCCGCCACCATTCCTCTGGATAAAACTACTTCAGCATGTGGGGCAGCCTGGCCACCTATATCCATGTCCATAAAGGCATTTTCACGTGCTAAAGCTGCTAAACAGCCAAAATCTCTCCCTCCCAAGGCTATTCCTCAGGGATCCTCTACCGGTTCACAGATTTTAAGTTTAGTTGAGGACCTTATTTCCTTAATTAAGGGCTCTCAGCCACATCCGGACAGGGGCTCTCAAACTCCTCCAGACAAAAGGCCCAGGGTTGAGCACACAGATCCCCAGTCTTCTGATGAGGCCTCAGATGAGACTGCTCTATCAGACTACCAGGAGGAGGCCTTTACGGCCTACGAGGATTCTGATGCAGAGGAATCTATTCCCTCGGCCTCCGCTCCTGAAGAGTTGTCCTTTGGGGAGACACTTCACTCCATGAGAGAGCATTTCAAATGGCAGGACCAGGATTTCTCTGATTCCAGGAAGAGGTTAAGGACTTTTTTGCATTTACCTCAGCATAGACCTTTGGCTATCCCTCCTGTTTTAAATGTCATTGATGATGTGTACTCTGAGTCTAGTATTTCCCCAGACTCCCTTCCTCCGGCTCCTATCAAACCCGACAGGTACTATAGGGTCCTGGACTCGCATCATTTCCTTTACAAGGGCCACTCTGCGGACCCAGAAACTATTTCCCAGGGCCCTAAAGGGGTTGCAACCACCACTTCTAAAAATCCACTTCCTTCTGAAAGGGAGTCCAGGGCTTTAGAGAGATGGGGTAAAAATGTGTATACTTCTTCCAGTCTTTCTTTGAGGGCATTAATTTGTCAATTCCATATGATACAGTGCCAAGAGTATTTGTTAGATGAATTGTATAAAAAAACTATCTTCACCTGAGCCCCCTAGATCACAAGGCACTTAAGGATCTGGTACATAACTCACAGCAGGTTAGCAACCATTTCTTGTAATGTGGTTATGATGCATTGGAAGCTTCATGTAGGTCAGCAATGACAGGTGCAGTCATACGTAGACATGCTTGGCTGAAGGAACAAACTCTGCCAGACCATGTTAAAGCAAAGCTACTGGATGCTCCGCTGGAAAAGCAAAAGTTATTTGGCTCCATGGCTCAAGAGGTCTTAAAGAAATTTGAGGAAAAGGCTAAATCAGTACAAACAGTCAAAGATTTTCTCCAGGTCCAACCACCAAGATTCAGCAGAAATTGGCCTTCTAAGAATTGGTCCTTTCCGGACACAGACAGATCTCAGAGAGGCAGAAACAGACGTGCAAGAGGTAGAGGGCAAGCTCGAGGCTCCTACAGAGGACGTCAATGGCAGCCTCCTAACCAGAGAGGTACTGCAGGGCCTGCAACTACTACACAAGGACCATCTCAATGACTTGACTTTGTCCCCGCCAACCAGGGCTCAATTGGAAGCACCTTTGGGCGGAAAGCTATCTTTATTCTCAAAAAATTGGCACAGTATTACAAAGGACAAATGGACACTGCAAATAATAGACAAAGGATACAGATTCCATTTTCATACATTACCAAAAAGACAAGGCATGCCAAACCTGCCACCAAACCAAAGGGCAGAGGCTTTCAAACAAATTTCCAAGCTACTACAAATTAAAGCAATAGAAAGGGTTCCTCTCACAGAACAAGGCCAAGGATTTTATTCCAGACTATTCCTTGTTCCAAGAAAAGAAAAGCAATGGAGGCCTATTCTGGACTTGTCCGCACTGAATACTTACCTCATTGTGCCAAAATTCAAAATGCTGACCTTACAGCAACTCCTTCCCATGCCAGGCACGGGGTCCTGGCTGGTAACTCTAGACCTCAAGGAGGCATACCTGCATGTCCCTATCGGACCAAGTTGCAGAAGACACCTCAGATTTCTTGCAGGTTCAGAGCATTATCAATTCTCAGCATTGCTCTTTGGCTTATCTACTGCGCCCAGAGTATTCACGAAATGCCTGGCATCAGTAATTGCACATTGCAAACTTCAGGGGATTCAAATATACCCATACCTGGACGACTGCCTCATACAAGCGGACAGCCAGCAAACACTGGTAAAACACTTAAACTATGCCATCCGATTACTACAGGCCTTGGGATACACAGTCAACATTCAGAAGTCAAGACTTGTTCCATCCCAATGAATAATTTTCCTGGGTGCAAAACTGGATACAAGCACCCAAATGGCTTTTCTCACAAGAAAAACAAGCACAACTACCGGATTATTTCAGAAATCTGACAACACAAACCCAGGTAACTGTAAGGAAAATCCTGCAGGCCCTGGGTTTCATGGCATCTTGCATTCTTCTGATTCCACAAGCAAGGCTGCATATGAGGAAACTACAATGGTACCTAAGGAGTCTATGGTCTCAGCACAGTCACAGCCTAGAAACTTTGATCCCCATCATTCCATGCCTTCAAAAGGAATTCCTGTGGTGGGCAAAAGCAAGCCAGACAAACATAGGCCTGCTTTTCAGCAAGCCACATACCAGCCAAACCATTACAACGGACGCCTCAGATCATGGATGGGGAGCACACATGGAGGGCAGGTGCATTCAAGAACAATGGACACAAAAAGAATTGCATCTGCACATCAACCAAAAGGAAATGCTGGCAGTGATGCATTCCATCGAGGCCTTCAAGCACTTCCTGCACCAAGGTCACCTGTTAATAAAGACAGACAATACCACAGTTATGTGGTACATAAACAAGCAAGGAAGTACCCATTCATACCCTCTTTGCAGGCTGGCAATGAATCTGTGGGAACTTTCCCTAAAACTGAATATAGAGCTACGATCCCAGTTCGTACCAGGAAAAGACAATGTACTGCCGGACAGCCTGAGCAGAAACATCATGGATCCACACGAATGGATGTTACACCCAGATATCTTTCTCCAGATAACACAATCATGGGGAAGGTCGGACATAGATCTATTTGCCTCCCACCACAACCATCAACTGAGGAAATTCTGCACAAGGACATACCATCCTCAAGCATGGAAAGTGGACGCCCTCTCCTTCAGCTGGAATACTCTAACAGTATATGCATTCCCACCACTGCCACTAATGACCAAGGGTCTTACTGAAGATCAGGACCGAGCAACCAAAGGTAATTCTGATAGCTCCGGACTGGCCAAGACAACACTGGTACCCACTGTTAATGAGCAGGTCACGCACGAAACCTTGGCCTCTACCACAATGGCCACTTCTAGTGACACAACACAATTACAAGACTCTGCACTCCAGCCTCAAAACCTTACAGCTGACAGCCTGGAAAATATCTTGACTCCTCGCCAGGATAAACTATCCAAGAGGGTACAGGATATCATCATGGAAGCCCGGCGTCTTTCCACAAGAAAAGCATATTCAGCAAAATGGAAAAGATTTCGTACCTGGAACACCACAAAGGGTTAAGATCCGACAGTCATGAGCATTCCACATATTCTGGAATACTTGGCTTAAATGCTCCATAATGGCCTTTCTTATTCCTCCATAAAAATTCATGCTTCAGCAATTTCAGCAGAGTACAATACTGATCCACCTGTATTCTCTCATCCTGTACTAAGGCAGTTTCTAAGAGGGATAAAAAACATCAACCCTCCAAGGAAACCACCAGTGCCTATATGGGACCTTAACTTCATGTTGGAAAAATTAACTCTTCCTCCATTTGAACCAGCAGCATCTTCAGAACTACAATTCCTATCTTGGAAGATGGCCTTCCTTCTGGCCATAACCTCAGCAAGAAGAGGATCCGAGTTACAGGCCCTCATGGCAGTACAGCCATTTCTCATTTTTCATCAGGACAGAGTCTCTTTGAGAACCAATCCTTCATTCATGCCAAAGGTGGTATCAAGGGTTTCACTGAACCAAGCTATTCACCTGCCGACCTTCTTTCCAAATCCACAAAATAAAGGAGAGAAACTTCTGCATACTTTGGACATCCACAGACAGTTGCGCTACTACTTGGACAGAACTAAGATTTACAGGAAAAACTGACCAACTCTTTGTAGCATATACTGCTGGTGTACAAGGAAAAGCAATTTCCAAACAGACAATTTCAAAATGGATAGGAAATTGCATTCGGTTCTGTTACTCTTTTCATGGAAAAGCTGTGCCAGCTAACATAAGGCCTCATTCCACCAGAGCAACAGCCACCTCCACAGCCTTCTTAAGAGGGGTGGCTACAAAGGACATTTTAGAAGCTGCTACATGGAGCTCCGTGCATACATTTTCCAAGCATTACAACTTGCCCTTATATTCCAGATCCAGAGCAGGCTTTGCTAGTGCAGTCCTGCAGGGCATGTTAGCTACACCATCCTTTTCTTAGGTCCTACCTCCCCCAGCTGGGCTATTGTATTCTACCCATATGTAAGGACTGCAGATGCATCCTTCAAGGACATAGTACAGTTTTGTACCTTCCATAAATGTAGATGTCCGATAGGTATGCATCTGCAGTCAGGTTTTCCCTCCCTCCTACCCCTCTGTGGTATACTATGGGTACATATCCCTCATTTTAGCTAGCTGGGGTTATCTTTTATGGTGCATTTGTTCTTTTATTACTGTGCATGTTTGGAATTTTTTCATCTCTCCAAATTTAGCCTTACTTAGAGGGCAACTGGCATCTGGGGCAAGAAAAACTGAGGAAGATGGCGTCGGCTGACACTTTTATATACCAGGCGCTCTGACGTCGGGAAAGGGGCGACATCAGCCGACGCCGGACCCAGACTTTGGAATCCAGCCGACCGAAGGGCTGCCTGAGGCAGGACAACCCATATGTAAGGACTGCAGATGCATACCTATCGGACATCTACATTTATGGTAGGTACAAAACTGTACTTTTCTGCTGCTCGCTGACGTCTGATTAGAAGTAATCAGATAAGTACCCCATTGGGGAACCTTTCAGTTCTCTCTCTATCTGTATTCTGTTCATGTCATCCAGAAGGGGCAAGTGTGGTTGGCATATTCCCCACAAAGACACCCACGATCAGTGCCTTTTTTGTTTGGGTAAGGAACACGACCACTGCCCTATTTGTCAGACGTTCATGCCCAAGACCCTACTTCGCTGTTTGCAGGCTCTGAATCTTTATCTAGAGAACCAGCGGTTAAAACCACTTTAGTTGGGGATGGAAGGCGTGTCTAACGCCCCGTCAGAACCATCTAAGAAGAGGGCCAAAGCCATACGGCCTAGCTCTTCTGCTGCACTTCTACTGCCCGTACTTTAGCCTATGGCCATTGGCCTGGCAGAAGAATCTGCTACTGCCAGACAGGGTAAAGCAGGTACCTATGAGGAAGCTGCACAATCCCGAGTGGGAGGCATGTCTATAGAGGTTTTACCGGCATTTGCTTCAGATGCCCCGGGGGGGGGGGGGCAGGGTTTTCTCTGGGCCCGTCAGATACCACCGATCCCATCCCTTCGTATGACTCGAGGCCTTTTTCTAGCCAGATGCCAGCTAGGCCTACCAAGAAGAAAACAAAGCATCCTTCTCTACCACCTGAAAGCATGCCTGATTGGCAAGCTTTCAGCCAAAGCCTATTCAATGACTTCATGGCCCTACATCCTACTGTGAAAGGAAGCCATAGCTTTGTCCCTCCTCTCTCAAGTCCTGGGCCCCAAACAACAGATACAGTAAGGAGGGACAAAGAAGGTGAAGGACTTTTACTCCCTCTACTCCTCACAGATCTCCTTTCCCCTGGGATATGGATCACCAGAGGAAGAGTCCATTGAGCCTGACTCCCCCAGTAGAGGATTTAACCTTTGGGGAAACTGTCTGTAAAATGAAAGATCACTTTAAGTGGGAATCCACTGACATGACTGAAGTCCAGAAGAGGTTCTATGACCTCATACAGATGGACTCTCCCAGTCCTTCTGCTATCCCTCCTATTGTGCCGGCTTTTCTGGATGCTGTTTCCTTTGCATCCCTTAACCCTGACTCTCAACATCCAGCCCCTCACAGGGCTGACACATTGTACAAGGTTCGGGACTCTGAGAAATTTCTCCTGAAGTGCTCTGCAGCTGACCCAGCCACTACCTCCATTTCCACTGATCAGGCTTCCAAGCTGCTTCCTATCACAACCTTTCCAGCTGACAAGGACGGCAAGACAGTAGAACATCTTGGGAAGAAAATCTATACTTCAGCTACCCTGTCTTTCTTGGCCACAAATTACCAGACTCAAATGGTGAAGTACTCCTTAGCCCTGCTGGATAAGGCCACTGAGGAATTGGGTTACATCCTAGACTGTGCAGCCAAAGCATCTCTGTCCTCCCTTTCAGCTCTCACCTCTCAGGTGAATAGACTCTCCATAAGGTGCAGCTATGATGCAGCTGAAGCCTCAGCTAGGTCAGCTGCATCAGCTTCTGATTTAAGGAGATACTCTTGGCTACTTCTGCAGTCCCTCCCTGATGACTTCAGGGCTGAATTTGACTGATGCCCGTCTAGATCATTCTACCTTGTTTTGGCACCAAAGTAGCTTACCTCTTCAAGTCTCTACAACAAAAAGGCAAATAAATGCCGGACCTAAAACATCTGCTAGTTTCACCCATCCCTAAATTCCATAGGAACTACTCTGCTAAAATGCAGTTCTTTAGAAAACCTTCTCGCCCCATGGCTCACTCCAGGCCCCAAAGGCCTCCTATAAAACAGGCCCCTCCAGCTAGAGCTTCTCCAGCCACCAGCCAGAGACCTCCTTTTCAAGATAGGGCAGGTAGTGTCTGACTACCTGCCAACCGCATTACCTACCCCTCCTACTCCCCTACCCCTGTCTGCCATTTTCTCTCACTGTCTCCATGTATAGTCCCACATTACCTCAAACAAATGGGTTCTGTCCATTAACCAGAATGGTTACTTCATGATGTGGATCCACCCCCCTTCCGTAAGATTGGGCACTCCACAACCACCCACCAGTCAGCTACTCTCCTTTTGCAACTGGTTCTGCAAACACTGCTGACTCAAGGCACCATAGAACTAGTGCCCCTGAAAACAAAAGGAATAGGATTTTACTCCAGAAGTTTTCTATTTCCCAGAAAAGGTGGAACATGGAGACCGGTACTGGATCTTTCGCGTCTCAACCGTTTCCTAAAGGTGCCTGCCTTCAGGACGCTCACTCTCCCCACCCTCTTCCCTCTGCTCCTGCCTCAAGGATACATGACAACTCTAGATAAAGGAAGCTTATCTGCACTTCCTAATAAAGCCCACATTCAGGAAGTACCTGGGGTTTTTGGCAGGTTAATCCCATTTTCAATTCTGTGCCGTGCCCTTTGGGATTTCCACAGCACCCAGGGTATTCACAAAATGGCTGGTTCCAGTCTTTGCCTATTGCAGGACAGAGGGTATCCAAATATTCCCTTACCTAGACGACTTGCTAATTCAGGCAATCAGAATACCCTCATTCTTTACACTCTGGTTCTTCTGTCTCTCCTGCAGTCTGTAGGATTTGAAATTTCCCAAAATCCCATCTGGAGCCTGCACAGGACATTGTTTTCTTTGGGTGCAAGATTCACCTAGACCTCATGAAGGCCTTCCTAAGGCCTTCCTGCCAGCAGACAAAGTGGTATCCTTGACAGAACACCTGTTCGGCATCCTCCAAGCATCACAACTGACAGCAAGGCAGTACCTGAGACTTCTGGGTTACATGGCAGCCACTATACCCATGCTCCCCCTAGCAAGACTGCACATGAGGAAACTACAGTGGTATCTTTGGTCAGTCTGGACCCAGCATTTCCATTCTCTGGGATTCAGGGTATGCCTTCTTCCCTGCCTGAAACAGAAAATTCAGTGGTGGCTGGGACAGGTGGCCAAGAACCTAGGCCTTCCTCTCCAACCACCCCCACCCATTTAGATCATGCATACAGACGCTTCAGATCTGAGCTGGGGAGCAGCACTAGGCCAAAGACAGGTGCAGGGTTTGTGGCCAAACGCACGCAAACTAGAGCACATCAATGTCAGAGAGATGAGGCAATCCTCCTGGCTCTACAGGCCTTCCTACCCTACCTCCAGCAAGGCGCCCTCAAGATTTTTACGGACAATTCCACTGTCCTGTGGTATCTCAACAAACGGAGGGATGAAATCCTACCTCCTTTGCAGACTAGCTCTGTTGGTGTGGGAACTGGCCACCTCCCAGGGGATTACCCTACAGACAGTATATATCCCCTTCCTTCTCAACTCCCAGGCAGATTATCTAAGCAGGACCGTGTCAAGCAACCACAAATAGAGATGTCTTCCTGTATCTGGTCCACTAGTGGGGTACACCTCAAATAGACCTGTTTGCCTCTTCCATAAACAGGCAAGTTCCTGGCTTCTGCACCAGAACACCAGACCCCAAGGCACTGGCAACAGATACCATCTCAATTTTTTGGAAGGGGACATTTCTGAATGCTTTCCCCCCTTCCCTTTGATTCAGAAGGTGCTGCTGAACATTCAGCAGGACACACCGAAAATCTTGCTGATAACTCCCTGCTGGTCAAGATAGCATTGGTTCCCCCGCCTTCATTTGTCCAAGGGCAATTACCACTAGTCTCCCCCCCCCGCCAGTGGACCTCATCCCGCAGCACAAGGGAACACAGATAAACCCACAGTGGCAGTCTCTGCAACTCACCCTGTGGTTGATAGGATTCTGATTCCCTTTAGACACCTGTAGAACGAGTATGTGCTCGGTGTTCTGCGGGAGGTCAGGAAAACTAACACAAGAAAAGCCTTCCTCTCAAAGTGGAAAAGGTTTTCTTTATGGTGTCAAAAGACGGTTTGATTTGCTGGCAAGCAAAATCACAAAGGTAAGACAGGATAAGAGGGAACTATTGCAGACAGCTTTGGCTACTACTCCTTTAAGCACACTTGTCTGCAATCTCTGCCTTTCTCCCACTGGATCCTCCCCTAGCATCCAGACTTCCTGTCAAACTCTTCCTCAAAGGGGTACTTCACCTGAGACCACCCAGGAAACTGTCACCTCCTCCCTGGGACCTTAACTATGTACTAGAAAAACTCGCCCTAGCTCTTTTTGAGCCAGCAGACAAAGCCTCTCTAAAATTTTCCACATGGAAAACTGTATTATTGGTGGCTCTGACCTCAGCCAGGAGGATCTGAGAGCTACAAGCTCTAATGGCTACACCATCTTTTCTAGTCTTTCACCTTGACAGGGTCACTCAAGGGACTAACCCGTCCTCGCCCAAGGTAGTGGCTGACCTATCTTAGAACCAGCCATACACCTACCCACCTTTTCCCCAATCAGCAGGGGGATAGTGAGAGAGTACTTCATTCCCTAGATGTCCACAGATAGAGAAGGTTTTATCTACATAAAACCAAGTCCATTAGGAAATCTGACCAAATGTTTGTCTTCTTCCTCGCCAGAGCCCTGGGAAAAGCAGTGACCAAACAGACCATTTCGGCCTGGATCTCGAGGGCCATTTCCTTCTGTTACTTGTACCATGGGAAAACCTTGCAGGGCAATATTAAAGCACACTCCACCAGAGCAATGACCTCTTCTGGAGCCTTCTTTAAGGGGCTAGACACCAACACAATCCTTGAAATAGCTGTGTGGTCCTCACTGCACACTTTCACCAAGTATTACAAGCTGGACTATATGTCTAGGGCCAGGGTGGGATTTGCCGGGGTTGTCCTTCACGGATGCCTGGAATGATCTTCCAGGCCACCACCCAATTCACACTGAGCTTTGGCACTCTCCCACATGTAGAATACTGCAACATTGGAATAGAATGTCATAGGAAACTTGTGTAAAATCTCATCGTAACTATAGATGTCTTCCTCTTCCATGTTGCAGTATTCCTTCCCTCCTACCCCTCCTGTCAGGTTTCACTTGCTCTTCTGGGTGGCACTAGATGGGCTGTGCCTTAATAGGGCTGGCTCCATCTGGGACTTTCTGTTCTGAGGGCTAGTGCATGCAGATGTCACTTTGACGTGGCTGTAAGAACGTGGGCTATTAGACACCCGATGCACTTTGAGGGACTGAAAAACTTTGGAATACTGGCCAGACGTACGCGAAAGGAAGAAAGGTAAACCCACATGTAGAATACTGCAACATGGAAGAGAAGTATTTTTATGGTTATGGTAATATTTTGCACGACTTTCCTTTCCCTAGCACTTAGGCTGCAAACCAGTCATTTTACATTGAGGGTCAAAATCTGTGGCAGGATGGTCTGATTTAGCTTATCTGAGCTGAGAATTCCTGTTGGGAAGGTTATGTGCTTACCTGATTGGCCTACGGGCAACCTGTTTTTGTGTTTCCCAGACACTGCTGTTCACCCAGCATTGGTTAGTGGTGCCTTGGGTATATGCAATCACTAGAAATTGTACTTTTCCCTATAAAAAACACCTCTGATATTATCCACAGTCCCGCCTTATTCAAAGAGCAAATGGTTGCTCACTGAGCAGCATTAGGGTCACTCTAGACTACATTACAGCAGTACTCAGAGCTATCACTGCTCAAAGAGCAAGTGATTTGCGCTCTGGGCAGCATCCATCGCATAGGATAGCTGTATATCACACTGTGTAAGCATCCATCCATCATCCTGTTGCAAGTAACCCCAATTCTGCTCCCTTGTAAAGCACATATTAAGGACCTGTAACAATGGGTGGGCACTTATTTCCTGTCTCTGCATCTAGCTTGGTGTACATGGGCATCTTGAGGCAATGTAGAATTGCCTTCTGTTCACTTGCTACCATTTAATTCGGACACACACTAGTGTACAGTATGAGAGATGTAGTTGCACATTGACATGTAGAGAGAAAAAAATCACCAAACAGGCTGTCAGTGACACACACACACACACACACACACACACACACACACACACACACACACACACACACACACACACACACACACACACACACACACACCACTCAATGCACTTACTAAGGAGCAGATTCACAGACCCATGTATCCGGAGGTCCTCCCATATAACTTATCCAAACCTCAGAGGCCTCCCACAAGCAGGTTTCCTTATGTGCACAAACAGAAAAACTCCCACCACAGCACAAAGTACTACATCTCCGTGTCTCATCTGCCAAGCCCATAAGGCATAAAACCAGACAACCCAATATTTTTGCCATAGGAGACTTCACTGTGAGATGCACTGATATCCCTCTCACCAGGCTGGATAAGGAGAAGGTTACAGTTGCCTGTCAGGGGCCAGGATTCACCAGATCACACAAGCTGTCAGGTCACTAAACCCCAAGTACCAGTATGACTCCGACATAGTCCATGTGGGCAAAAATGACCAGAAACATTCCTCCCTGGACTATATGAAGAGCGACATTGATTAAGCTCTGTGTGTGTCTTAAGGTAGTCCTAGTATTGAGCAACATTCTACCGTCTCCAAGGATGATGGCTTAATACCGATACAAAATGATTGGCTTCAATAATTGGCTTGGCTACTGGTGTCATTTCAAAGGGGTCTTGCATTTCTCTGCCTGACAGGCCATGCTGCTTTACCAGAGATGGTCTTCACCTGTTGCCACTGTTACTCGTCTTGTACATACTAAGACGACGATACTTGGTTGTTCGTTTAAGTAGTTTATTGCATGCAAACACATATCAGGATGGATAGCAGGAACATTAAACTTAAACTAACTGATTACTACAGACATGCCTGCTCTCACTCTGGCTTTTCACTCAGAATGACACTCTAGCTTGCACGTGCCCTCTGACTCGAATGTTTCTTAAAGGTATGTCTCGCACACACTGATCTACATCCTCCCTGTTTACTGAGCTCTCTCATAAACAGTGATAGTTCAGTAGCCATGAAATTTATACAGATACTAATAAAGAAATCAGACATGTCCAGGTTGCCGTGCATCTGGAACTAGGTCTTGAGATCCAACATGATTTCGTAATGTAATTGTTAGGACCGGATTTAGCACCAGGGACAGTCACTGGGGACTGTTCTACTTGAGGACTCTCAAGGATTTTCTCTGGAGCATGGAATGCTGATGGAATGTTCACTGGAACAGGAACATTGGACAAGTCGCTCTGAGAATTAGTCTTTGTCACAGGTAGGATGCTGTAACACTGGTTCGGTCACTGGTAATAAATGTTTCAGATTTTATCTGAAGTTCATTCCTTGTGATTACATAATGTAGGATCTGGGCTGTTGACACAAATGTTTCAAAAATCCGATGCAATCAAAATATTTTGACATCTGCATCCTCACTAGCTCCCCTTTTTTTCAATGAATTGATCAGTTTGCTGGTCTTAACATAGTAGGACGACTGGAACAAATGCTTTTTCCAACAGTTGGGGTTTCACTGCTTTGTTTATCTTCATGTTTCACTGTTGCAGTCATCACATTTGGGTTATCTGCCTGCAGGTAGCCCTCAGCCAACCTAAATACCAGAGTCTTGGATTCCTGTCTCAGATGCTCTCTCTTCTTTCATGACTTCAGGTCGTCAGGGGTATAAAACATGCAGCCTACACCATTACATCAGTCTTTCTTGCTGCGTGGTACCTGAAGCAGAAGCAGTTCGCAAGTGCCGTTCGGCTGACTCCTGAAATTTTCGTTTTTGAGTTTCAGAACCGAAGTCTTCAAAAAAGTACCCTGTTTGGGATCCTTTTTCTTGCTTTTAACTGATGTCAGTAAAAGTTAACAATTGTATTCCCTGTGGAAAGCAAATACCTCAAAGATTTTTCATTCATACTGCATTCCTTGCTTAGGCCCAGACCATGACGTCCCTGGCTGTCAGTTTTGTGCCTTGTTCAACACTTGAACTATTCATTGTCTGTCTATATTCGCAGCAAATTACTTTGGTACTCTGGTTTAACTATGCAGAAATGGCTTCGGTAAGCCATCCGACTACCGATATTCCAGAAAAAGTAAGAATAAAGACAGAGACAGACCGCATAGGTCCAAAACTGCCGACGACGATTCCGTTAAGCTAGTCGCCAGTCCGGCGGTACTCAGTGAGGTGCCTTCTCAGCTGTTGATAACCACTACTTCAGATTCGCAGGCCTCTACTGAGACCCATTCTGAGTCCCGTATGTCGCGAGATAATGCTTCGACTATGGAACTTGCGGATGTCTCTACCTTGGATGCGTCCGGAGCTGCTGTGCAAGCACCAGCTTCTGAGGGTGTATTCAGGTCTACAGACTTGCATTTTAAACCAACACCATCTTCTTCATCCAGGCCTAAAACTCGACCCACACCTAGAAAACAGATGTCCAAACCGCATGCTCGGGCCCGTATGCCTAAAAAACAAATGCTTAGAATGGCTGAAGACCGTATTACCTTAATTAGAAGAAGCCAGCCTTCCCCCCTCTGAGATCTAGAACTGAGTTTCCTTCTGATTCTTCTGATCAGGAATCTCATATTTCTGTTCCTTGAGATTACCAGGATTTTTCTCTATTTGCCTATGAGGATTCTGATGCAGAGGATTCCATTACCTCTGCTTCCCTGGTGAAACCTTGCACACACTTGGGGAGCATTTCCGCTGGGAAAGCCAGGATTACTGTGACTCCAAAAAGAGGCTTAGGGAATTTTTACTTTTCCCTCAACATAGGCCTTTAGCTATCCCTCCTGTTTTGCACATTGTAGATGATGCTTTCTTGGAATCTAGCATTTTCCCAGGCACTTTATCTCCAGCTCCTAGAAAACCTGAACAGTATTGCAGAGTACCTGACTCTCACAAGTTCCTCTTCAAGAATTCTACTTCAGATCCAGAGACCATTTCCCAAGAACCAAAGGGACATTAAGGCTACTGCTGCCAAAAACCCTACCCCTTCTGATAGGGATTCTAGAGCCTTGGACAGATGGGGTAAGAAGGTATATACTTCTGCTTCTTTTGCCATTAAGGTTTTAAATTGCTAGTTTCATATGTTAGTGCCAGCAGCATATTATGGGACAGCTTAAACAGAAAATGATGTTGATTCCTGACTGTGCTGAACACACAGAATTTCAGGATTTAATGCATTCTGCGCAACAAGTTGGTAAACATACTTTGCAGTGTGGTTTTGACTCTCTAGACTCATCATGCAGGGCTGCTGTCACTGGGTCTGTACTTAGAAGGCATGCTTGGCTTAAGGAGCAAAACTTGCCAAATCATGTTAAAGCTGAATTACTGGATGCTTCCTTAAACCAAGACCGCCTGTTTGGCAGCAAAGCAGAAGTCATCCTCAAAAAGATGGAGGAAAAAGCTAAATATGCGAACTGTTAAAGATCTCCTGCAAGTACAGCCTCCCAGATTTAGTAGGCATTGACCTTCAAAGAGTTGGTCCTTCCCAACCGCTTCCAGGCCTTCTCAATCCAAACCCAGGAACAGCAGACCACCTAGGTTACAGTCTCAGGCTATGCACAGGCCTAAGGAATGGGGGGCTCCCACTTCCAAAGCAGGGAGTAGCAAGACACCCCCTATGGAAAAATGGTACAATGACTTAACCTTAAACCTTCCAAGCCCTGCTCAACTGCCTGCTCCATTAGGAACAAAGCTTGCCCTGCATGCAAAAAACTGGGAACTCCTTACCCTGGGCAAATAGGTTTTGAATATAGCTTCCCAAGGGTACAGATTCCACTTCCACACCCTGCCAACCCCAAACGGTTGGCCAGACCTACCCCTAAATCAGTGGGCAGAGGCTCAACAGCAGATTCTGTCTTCTAGGTATCGGGGTTATTCAGCTTGTCCCAGCAAAAGAAAAGGGAAAAGGTTTTTATTCAAGACTTTTCATGGTACCAAGAAAAGACCACTCCTGGCTTCCTATCCTGGACCTCTCTATTCTAAACACTTTTTTGATAATCCCAAAATTCAAGATGCTAACACTTAAACAGCTGCTTCCTATGATGGGCAAAGATTCCTGGTTGGAAACTTTAGACTTAAAGGAAACTTACCTGCAAATTCCAGTAAAGGAATCTTTCAGAAAATACGTACTCTTCAGGGCAGGTTCCATGCACTTTCAGTTCTCTGCACTTTCCTTTGGCTTATCTACTGCGGCCTGGGTATTCGCAAAGTGTCTAGCTCTAGCCATTGCATTTTGCAGGCAGAGAAATTTTCAAGTATACCCATACTTGGACGATTGTCTGATTCAGGCAGAAAGCCAGGAATTGCTATTAAAACATCTGGCATTTGTAAAGAAACTTCTAAACTCACTGGGGTACACCATAAATGAAAAGAACTCTCACCTAGTACCCTGCCAACAAATTGTATTTCTGGGAGCAAGGTTGAATACAACTTCCCAGATGGCTTTCCTCATTCCAGAGAAACAAGTTTATTTAACAACCTACTTCAAACTACTGGCCACCAAGACCCAGCTATCTGCAGGGAAAATTCTGCAAGCCCTGGGATTCATGGCCTCTTGCATTCTACTAATTCCATATGCAAGACTGCATAAGAGAAAACTGTAATTGTATCTAAAAAGCCTATGGGGTCAATATTTTCACGACCTGGAATAAGTGATTCCTATCTTTCCTTGTATAAAGACAGAGTTCCTTTGGTGGGCAGAGGCCTGCTACCACAACAAAGGCCTTCCTTTCACTCTACCCCCTGCCGCCCAAACCCTAACAAACGCATCAGACTATGCATGGGGGGCTCACTTGGCAGGGCAGTGCATTCAGGGCAAATGGAACCCAAGACAGATGCACCTGCATATAACCCAAAAAGAAATGTTAGCTGTACAGAATTCCCTGACAGCCTTCAAGGACCACATTTATCCAGGACAATTATTGGTAAAGACAGACAACGCCACAGTTATGTGGTACATAAACAAGCAGGGGGGAACCCACTCGTACCCTCTCTGCAGACTAGCTATGGCTGTGTGGAACAAAGCCTTGAGCTACCAGGTGCACCTACAAGCTCAGTTCCTGCCAGGCTAGCTAAATTCGCTGGCAGACCTAAGCAGAAACCTCATTGACCCACATGAATGGAAACTGGAACCAAAAATATTCAACTTCTTGAGGAACAAATGGGGGGACCCCAGATTTGGACCTGTTTGCTTCCCCTCAAAACTACCAGTTGGACCAATTCTGCACAAGGACTTCCCACAGTCAAGCTTCAAAAGTGGTATGCCCTGTCCTTTACCTGGGAAAGCCTCTCGGTTTATGCCTTTCCCCTTCTGCCTCTCCTCTTGAAAGTTCTCCTAAAATTTAAACAGGACAAACAAAGGACAATACTGATTGCACCAGACTGGCCACGCCAGCACTGGGTAACCCCTCTTGCGCATTGACACTGCTGAATCATGGCACCTGCCTCAGACCCCTTCCCTGCTGTCCCAACAGGCGGGACAGATTCTGCACCCTCAGCTTCAAACCCTGAACCTTGCAGCCTGGTTAATTCCTTGAACTCTCCAATAGCATCAGTCAGTAAGCAGGTGCTAGATGTCATTCTGGAGGCAGGGAAACCTAGTACTAGAAAATCCTATGCTAAAAAGTGTAAAAGATACTGTTCCTGGAGCCAGACTCAGGGGATGGGCACAAGGGTGCCCAGCTTACCTCATATCCTTCAGTACTTAACAAAAATGCTCCACAAGGGCCTATCCTAAAATTCATGCTTTTGCCATTTCAGCACATTATAATACTGAACCACCCCTCTTCTCTCACCACCTGCTAAAGCAATTCCTCAGAGGGGCCAAATATTTAAGACCCCCCCCCCCCCCAGGAGAGCCCCTACTCTAGCCTGGGACCTTAACTTTGTATTGGAAAAGCTCACTCACTTCTTTTGAGCCAGCTGCAACTGCAGAGTTGAAATTTGTCCCTTGGAAAACAGCCTTCCTTCTAGCCATCACTTCAGCAAGAAGAGTGTCTGAATTACAGGCTCTCATGGCAGTGGAGCCCTTCATTATTTTCCATGCAGACAGGGTTTCCCCAAGGACCAATCCTTCCTTTATGCCCAAGGTGATGTCTAGTGTAGCCCTTAACCAGTCTGTCCATTTGCCTACCTTTTTCCCGAATCCACAAAACAAAAGAGAACTAATACTGCACTCTTTGGATGTGCACAGACAACTTAGATTTTATTTGGACAGGACTAAGTCTCTCAGAAAATCTGAACCGCTGCTAGTTGGCTTTGCTGCAATGGCAGAGGGGGAGGCCATTTCAAAGCAAGCCATTTCTAAGTGGATAGCTCATTGCATTCATTTCTGCTATGAGCGCCATGGAAAACCTACCCCACAGGGGATAAGATCACATTCCACCAGGGCTGCATCTACCTCTACAGCCTTTCTCGGAGGTGTCCCTACCAGGGACATCATAAAAGCTGCTACCTGGAGCTGTGTACATACCTTCAGCAAGCATTACCACATGACTATTTTTTCTAAATCCAGAGCTGGTTTTGCCATTGCAGTCTTGCAGGGCGTAGTAGCTGGCCCAAATGCTCTCTAACTTCATCCTCCCTTCCTTAGCTTTGGGAATCGACCCAAATTTGATCACTGCAACAATGAAACTTGAAGAACCTAGTACAGTTGTGTACACTTACCATAAATGTAGATGTTCGTGTGTTTTCACTGTTGCAGTCTTGGTTACCCTCCCTCCAGCCCCCTGACTTCTCCTGGGTCCCTTTCCTACATATTTGGTGTATTTAAGCTTTCTGGTGTATTTGCTTTTTGTTAGAGGGGTGTACCATAACATGTAATTCTTCCTATTGTGGAGGTACCTGACATCTGGGGCAGCAAAAACTGATGTAATTGCATCTGCTGCATGTTTTATACCCTTGGCGACCTGACGTCATGGAAGAAGACAGCATCCAATGCAGGAATCCAAGGCTCTGGTATTTAGACCGTCTGAGGCCTACCTGTAGGCAGATAACCCAAATGTGATGACTACAACTGTGAATACACTCGTACATCTACATTTATGGTAAATGTACACAACTGTACTTTACCAAATGGAGCCAGTAAATTGCTACTGACTGGTAATGTGGGTATGTTCTTCGTGTTTCACTGTTGCAGTCATCACACTTGGGTTATACTGCCAGGGGGTAGCCCTCCATTGGCCAGAATACCAGAGACTTAGTATTTCTGCGATGGTTGCTGTCACTCCAGGACTGACTTCAGGTCGTCAGTGGTATAAAATCAGGCAAGCCGATGCCATTACATCAGTCTTTTTTGCAGAGGAGCCCGAAGAATTAGCAGTTAGCACGAGTACCGGTTAGCCACTACCTGAGTTTTTGTTTCTGAATTGAAGTTGAAGTCTTCTAAAGTTAAGTACCCCATTGGGGATCCTTTTTTCTTGCTCTAACCGATGACAAAAAAAGTTAACAATTGTCTAGCCTGTGGAAAGCAAGTACCTCACAGAGATTTTCATTCTTACTGCGTCACTTGTTTAGACCCAGACCACGACGTCCCTAGCTGTCGCTTTTCTGCCTTGTTTAACTCCCAAACCATTCGTCGTTGGACTATCTGCCGCTAAATTCTTTCCCCCTCATTCTCTGATGTCCTTCAAGAATGCAACTGCAGTCCTGACATATGGGTTGTCCTGCCTCAGGCAGCCCTTCGGTCGGCCGGATTCCAAAGTCTGGGTCCGGCGTCTGCTGATGTCGCCTCTTCCCCGACGTCAGAGAGGCTGGGGTATAAAAGCATCAGCCGACGCCATCTTCTTCAGTCTTTCTTGCCACGCGGTGCCCGAAGCAGAAGCAGTTCGCAAGTGCCGGTCGGCCAGCTCCTGTGTTTTCAGATACCGAAGTCCTCAAAAAGCTAAGTAGCCCGTTGGGGAACCTTTTCTTGCCTCAGCCGATGTCAGATAAAACTGCAAAAGTTAAATTGCTTGTCTTGTGGTAAACAAATACCTCATAAGGACTTCCATTCTTACTGCCTTCCCTGGCTCGGCCCAGACCACGACGTCTCTGCCTGTGTTGCCTGTGCTTGCTTCAATAAGCGCACACTTAGGCGCCGGGCAGAATTTGCCGAAGACTTTTTTAGGGAAAATTACTCCTATATCATGCCGTTGGAACTACCGACAGCACATATTTCCAAAAAACGGAAGGACCGGGACCGACATTCGCGGCCCGCGACTTCCACCGGCACCACGCTAAAGCCTACCGCGAGTGCATCGGTCTCTTCGGAGGCGGTAATTCAACCGCTCCAGGCCGACGACCACGCTCTACCGCATACTTCGGTCCCAGAAGCTACCCCGGTGCCAGTTGTTGTTTTTCCTCCTGAAACCGAAGCCCAAGATTTGCCTGACACCATACCGGTGGACAAAGTTACTCCAGCACGTGGGGCAGCTAGGCCTCCTGTGTCTGTCCTTCAAGACCTACACACGTGCTAAGGCTGCCAGCCAGGCTAAGTCTCACCCTCCTAAATCTTTTTCACAGGGTCCCACTTCTGATAAACAGATCATGACTTTAGATGCAGATCTAATTTCTTTAATCAGGGGCTCTCAGGCTCAACCAGACAGAGGTTCTCAGCCTCAGACAAAAGGCCTAGGGTTGAGCAGGCAGATACCCTTTCCTTAGATGAAGCCTCTGGTGAGTCAGGCCATTCAGATTCCCAGGAAGAATCCTTCCCGGCCTACGAGGATTTTGATGCTAATGAATTCATTCCCTCTGCCTCTCCTCCTGAGGATATTTCTTTCGGGTAAATTCTCCACTTCATGAGAGAGCATTTTCAGTGGCAGGGCCAGGATTTCTCCGACTCCAGGAAAAGGCTTCGGACTTTCCTTAAGTTACCCCAGCACATGCCTTTAGCTATACCCCAGTGTTAGATGTATTGGATGATGTGTACTCAGACTCCAGTACTTATCCTGATTCTCTCCCTCCTGCTCCTGTCAAGCCAGACAGATATTACAGGGTTCCTGAAACTCATAAACATCTCTTTAAGGCCCACTCTGTTGATCTAGAAACTATTTCTCAGGGGCCCAAAGGAGTGGCCACTTCCACGGCCAAAAATCCTTTGCCCGCAGACAGGGAATCTAGGTCCCTGGAGAGGTTGGGTAAAAAAGTTTATACCTCAACCACCCTTGCCATGAGGGCACTTAACTGTCTTTTTCATATGTTTCAGTATCAGGATTTCTTGATGGATGATTTGCAGAAAAAGTTAGCCTCTCCTGAGCCTTTAGATAGAAAGGCCTTGCAGGATTTGGTTCATAATACTCAACAGGTTAGCAATCATTTTCTTCAGTGTGGTTATGATGCATTGGAAGCTTCATGTAGGGCAGCTATGACAGGGGCCGTCATCCGTAGACATGCTTGGTTGAAAGAACAGACATTGCCAGATAATGTTAAAGTAAAGCTTCTAGATGCACCTCTGGAAAAAGACAAGCTATTTGGTGCTAATGCACAGGGTGTGTTGAAATCAATTGAGGAAAAGGCTAAATCAGTACAAACAGTCAAAGATTTCCTCCAAGTTCAGCCACCAAGGTTCAGCAGGAATTGGCCTTTGAAGAATTTGTCCTTTCCAGACGCTGACAAGTTCCAAAGGGGAAAAAACTGGCATGCTCGAGGTAGAGGGCAATACCGAGGCTCCTACAGGGGCCGCCAATGGCAACCAACTAATCAAGAGAAGTGGCGCAGGGACCTCTACTGCTCCACAGGGACAATCACAATGACTTGACTTTGACACTGCCGACCAAGGCTCAAAGAGAAGCACCTTTAGGCGGAAAATTATCTTTATTTTAAAAAAATTGAAACGTTTTTACAAAGGACAAATGGATTTTGGACATAATAGACAAAGGTTACAGGTTCCACTTCCATACCTTACCAACAAGACAAGGCATGCCAAACCTGCCACAAAATCAAAGGGCAGAGGCACTCATACAAGTTTCAAAGCTGCTACAAATCAAAGCATTAGAAAAGGTTCCTCCTCAGGAACAAGGCCAGGGATTCTACTCAAGACTGTTCCTTGTTCCAAGAAAAGAAAAGCAATGGAGACCTATACTGGACTTGTCCGCTCTAAACACTTTTCTCATTGTGCCAAAATTCAAAATGCTGACGTTACAGCAACTTCTTCCCATGCTGGGTAAGGGGTCTTGGCTGGTTACTCTGGACCTCAAGGAGGCATACCTGCATGTCCCAATCACACAGCTGCAGAAGATACCTCAGATTTCTTGCAGGGTCAGAGCATTATCAATTCTCAGCATTGCCTTTTGGCTTGTCTACTGCGCTCAGAGTATTCACGAAATGCCTGGCATCAGTAATTGCACATTGCAGACTTCAGGGGATACAAATATACCCTTACCTGGACGACTGCCTTATACAAGCGGACAGCAAGCAAGCCTTGATAAGAAACTTGGACTATGTCATTCACTTACTACAGGCTTTGGGATACACAGTCAACATTAAAAAATCAAGACTACTGCCATCCCAACAAATAATTTTTCTAGGAGCCAAACTGGACACAAACTCACAAATGGCTTTCCTCGCAGAAGAAAAACAAGAACAATTACCAGATTACTTCAAAAGCCTGGCAAAGCACACCCAGATGACTGCAAGGAAAATCCTGCAGGCCCTGGGATTCATGGCATCTTGCATTCTTCTGATTCCACTGGCAAGACTACACATGAGAAAACTACAATGGTACCTAAAAAGTTTATGGTCTCAACACAGCCACAACATGGAAGCAATTATTCCACTCATACCATGTCTACAAAAGGAATTTTTGTGGTGGGCACAAGCAAGCCAGCTAAACAAAGGCATGTCTTTCAACAAACCTCAAGCAAGCCAAACCATTACAACAGACGCCTCAGATCATGGATGGGGGGCGCACATGGAGGGCAGATGCATTCAAGGGCAATGGGCACCCCGGGAATTGCATCTTCACATCAATCAAGAGATGTTGGCAGTGATTCATGCAATCGAGGCCTTCAGAAAATTTCTTCAGCAAGGTCATCTGCTAATAGACAACACCACTGTTATGTGGTACATAAACAAACAGGGAGGCACCCATTCTTACCCACTCTGCAGACTAACAATGACTCTTTGGGAAAAGTCCCTGAAACTGAACATACAGTTGCATTCCCAGTTTGTTCCAGGCAAGGACAATGTTCTGGTGGACAGTCTAAGCAGAAACATTATGGACCCGCACAAATGGATGTTGCATCCAGACATTTTTTCACAAATAACTCGTGCATGGGGAAGGCCGGACATAGATCTCTTTGCCTCACACCTCAATCATCATCTGAAGAAGTTCTGCTCAAGGACACACCATCCTCAAGCCTGGAGAATGGATGCTCTCTCCTTCAGCTGGAATTCTCTAACAATCTATGCATTCCCACCTCTACCATTAATGACCAAGGTGTTACTGAAGATCAAAGCAGAACAACCGAAAGGCATTTTGATAGCTCAAGACTGGCCAAGACAGCACTGGTATCCATTACTAAGGAGCATAACTCGCACCAAGCCGTGGCCCCTGCCTCAATGGCCTCTGCTTATAACTCAGCACAATTACAGGACTGTTCATCCCAACCTGCAAACATTGCAACTGACAGCTTGGAGGGTTCCATGACTTCTCCCCATATCTCTCTCTTCAAAAAAGTTCAAGAGATCTTACTGGAAGCACGCAGGCCTTCCACGAGAAAAACCTATTCAGCCAAATAGAAGAGATTCAACATCTGGAATGCGAACAAGGGTCAGGATGCATTAGTAATGAGCATCCCACAGATACTAGAATACTTAGCAGAAATGCTTCACAATGGCCTTTCATATTTTTCCATAAAAATACACGATGTCCTTCAAGGATGCATCAGCAGTCATAACAAATGGGTTGTCCTGTCGTCAGGCAGCCCTTCGGTCGGCCGGATTCCAAAGTCTGGGTCCGGCTTCGGCTGATGTCGCACTTCACCCGACGTCATCTCTGCTGGTCTTCGGGTATAAAGGCATCAGCCAACGCCATTTTCCTCAGTCTTTCTTGCCGCGTGGCGCCCAAAGCAGAAGCTGTTCGCAAGTGCCGGTCGGTCAGATCCAGAGATTACTACTACCGAATACTACTTCGAAGACTTCTAAAAAGCTAAGTACCCCGTTGGGGACTCTTTCTTGCCTCAGCCGATGTCAGAAAAGGTCAATAACTGTTTAACTTGTGGGAAACAAATACCTCATAAAGATTTCCACTCTTACTGCCTGCCTTGCTTGGGCCCAGACCACGACGTAGCAGCCTGTTCGGCCTGTGCTTCCTTCAACCGACGAACGCTTAGGCGTTGGTCGGAGTTTGCTGAACAGTTTTTCGCCTCAGATTTTGTGTACATTATGCCGTCGGATCCTCCGACTACCCAAATTGTTAAAAAAACGCAAAGAAAAAGACCGACACTCGCGGTCCGCGGTTTCAGCCTAAACCACGGTTAAGCAAGCCGCGAGTGTCTCGGTTTCGGCCGAAACCGAGAAAACCGGTCAATCTTCAGCCGAATCCATGACTACTACTGAGGCTCCTGCTACCTTAGTTGAATCGGCCTCAGAAGTTTTGCCTTCTACTGTGGTTCCTAGTGATTTATCAGACACCATTCCTTTGGATGTCTCTACCCCAGCACGTGGTGCTGCTAGGCCCCCTGCAGCCATGTCTATTAAGGCCTTTGCCAGGGCTAAAGCAGCCAAAACTGTTAAATCAGTGCCTGTTAAGACCCCCTCACACAGGCCCACTTCTAGTTCACAAATGCTTACTCTGGCAGAGGATTTAATATCCTTAATTAGGGGATCCCAATCTCACCCAGACAGGACCTCTCAGCCCCCAGAAAAGAGACCTAAGCAGAGCCCCCCAAGCCAGTGTCCTCTGATGATTCTTCGGATGACTCAGACATTACAGATCAGCCAGAGGCTCCTTTTTCTGCTTATGAAGATTCCGATGCTGAAGAATCCATTCCATCTGCCTCTCCACCAGAGGAATTTTCCTTTGGGGAAACCTTACATGCCATGAGAGAACAATTCCAATGGCAGGGACAAGATTTCTCAGATTCAAGAAAAAGGCTTAGGACATTTCTGCACTTACCACAACATAGGCCCTTAGCTATACCTCCAGTACTGCCTGTTGTGGATGATGCATTTAATGATGTTTGCACTGCTCCTGATACTTTACCTCCAGCCCCTGCCAAACCAGATAGATTTTACAGGGTGCCAGACACTCATCACCACCTATACAAGGCCCCACTTGCAGATCCTGAGACTATATCCCAGGGGCCTAAGGCAGTAGCCTCGACCTCAGCAAAAAAACCCTATTCCTTCTGAAAGGGAATCCAGGTCCTTAGAGAGATGGGGGAAAAAAGTTTACACCTCTGCTACTCTCTCAGCTAGAGCTTTAAACTGTCAGTTTCATATGATCCAATACCAAGAGTTTATGCTTGATCAGCTAACTAAGAAGCTGTCCACTGATGACTCCTTGGATAAGAAGTATGTTTTAGAAATGGTGAATAACATTCAGCAGGTTAGTAACCATTCTTTAAAATGTGGCTATGATGCACTGGAGGCTTCATTTAGATCAGCCATGACTGGCACAGTGATAAGAAGGCATGCATGGTTGAAAGAACAGGTCTTGCCGGATCATGTTAAAGCAAAGCTGTTAGATGGTCCTATGGATAAGGCCAGTCTATTTGGTACACCTGCTCAGCAAGTAATGAAGAAAATGGAAGAGAAGGCAAAATCTGTACAAACAGTTAAGGATTTCTTACAGGTTCAGCCCCCAAGGTTTAGCAGGAACTGGCCTGCCAAAAATTGGTCCTTTCCAGACTCCTCAAAATCTCAGAGGCAGGAATAGACGCTCTAGAGGCAGAAATCAATCCAGAGGGGGTGCCTACAGAGGACGACAGTGGCAAGGCAATAACCGAGGCACAGACACAACCACTGCCACTGCAACAGGACAATCACAGTGACTTGGCTCTGACACCGCCTACCAGGGAGCAAATAACAGCACCTTTAGGCGGAAAGTTAGCCTTATTTTCAAAAATTGGCACTATATCACAAAAGACAAGTGGATTTTGCAAACCATAGACCAAGGCTACAGGTTCCACTTCCACACCTTACCAGTAAAAAGAGGAATGCCAAACCTACCTCCAAATCAAAAAACAGAAGCTCTAAAGCAGATAGCGCAATTAACAAAGATAAGAGCTGTGGAAAGAGTACCAATAACAGAACAGGGCAAAGGATTCTACTCCAGACTCTTCCTAGTACCAAGAAAAGAGAAAAGTTGGAGACCTATTCTCGACCTGTCCGTCTTAAACACATACATCATTGTCCCAAAATTCAAAATGCTGACCCTACAGCAACTTCTTCCCATGCTGGGCAAGGAGTGCTGGCTGGTAACTCTAGATCTCAAGGAGGCATACCTGCACGTCCCCATACGACCAAATTGCAGAAGATACCTCAGATTTCTTGCAGGATCAGAGCATTATCAATTCGCAGCATTGCCCTTTGGCTTATCTACTGCTCCCAGAGTATTCACAAAATGCCTGGCATCAGTAATCGCTCACTGCAGGCTGCAGGGAATCCAAATTTATCCATACCTGGATGACTGCCTGTTACAAGCGGACAACAAAAGCAAGCTGACAACAGATTTACAAAGAGTCATTTGCTTACTACAAGCCCTGGGATACACAGTCAATTTACAAAAGTCAAGACTGATACCATCCCAAACAAGAACATTCTTGGGTGCGGAATTGGACACAGTAAAACAAATGGCATTCCTAACTGCAGAAAAACAAAAACAACTCCCTCTTTACTTCTTGGCATTAACAAAGCAGAACAAACTATAACAGCAAGAAAGGTACTGCAGGCCTTGGGCTTCATGGCATCATGTATAATCTTGGTCCCACATGCCAGACTGCATATGAGAAAGCTACAGTGGTACCTAAAGAATTTATGGTCTCAACACAAGCACAGCTTAGAAACCGAAATCCCACTGATCCCATGCCTGAAACAGGAGTTCCTATGGTGGGCTCAAGCATGCCAGTCAAACCCAGGCTTGCCCTTCCACAACTTTCAAGCAAGCCAAACCATCACAACGGACGCCTCAGACCTAGGCTGGGGGGCGCACATGTTGGACAAATGCATACAAGGATTGTGGACTCCAGACCAGCTGCACCTGCACATAAACCAAAAAGAAATGCTGGCAGTAAAATTAGCAATCCAGAAATTTGGACCATTCCTCAAAGAAGGCCATTTAATGATAAGGACAGACAACACCACAGTCATGTGGTACATCAACAAACAGGGAGGCACTCATTCATACCCCCTATGCAGAATGACTCTGGACCTTTGGAATATGGCTCTGAGCTACAACATCCAGTTACAGGCAATATTTGTGCCGGGAAAAGAAAGCACCCTAGCAGACATGTTAAGCAGAACCACCTCGGATGCTCACGAATGGATGCTACACCCGGACATCTTCAAGGCCATCACAAAGAAATGGGGAATGCCACGAATAGACCTATTCGCATCCCCACTCAATCACCAGCTCAAAGAATTCTGCACAAGGACATACCACCCACTTGCATGGAAGGTGGACTCTCTATCCTTCAGTTGGAAAGGCCTGACAGCGTATGCATTCCCACCTCTTCCTTTGATGCACAAGGTACTACTGAAAATCAAAGAGGAACGTCCAAGGATAATCCTGATAGCTCCGAATTGGCCAAGACAACACTGGTATCCATTGTTGAGGAGCATGTCTCAGGGGAGAATGTGGTCAATACCCCTGATGCCTTTGATGTTAACTCAGAACAACTACAACATCATGCACCCAAACCTAAAAACCTTGCAACTGACTGCCTGGAACATCACATAGCAGCAACTAACCCAGACATATCCCAAAGGGTTAAAGACATTATCCTTGAAGCCCGCAGACCTTCAACAAGAAGGAACTATGCAGGAAAATGGAAAAGGTTTGTCATTTGGAGTACTGAAAGAGGAAAAGATGTAAAGAACATAGATATTGCTAACATCCTGGAGTACTTGGCAGAGCTTCTACATACAGGCCTGTCCTATTCCTCTATCAAGATGCATGCATCAGCTATTTCAGCAGAATACAACTTCGATCCACCTGTCTTTTCGCATCCTCTACTCAGGCAGTTCCTCAGAGGGATCAAGAATGTAAAACCTCCTAGGAAACCACCATTACCAGCATGGGACTTGAACTTTGTGCTAGAAAAATTGACACTCCCTCCATTTGAACCAGCAGCAACAGCAGATCTTCAACACCTATCATGGAAAACTGCTTTCCTACTGGCAATTACTTCAGCAAGGAGGGTTTCGGAACTACAGGCCTTAATGGCAGTACAACCCTTCCTAATCTTCCATCAAGATAGGGTGTCCATGAGAACTAATCCTACATTTAGGTCTTTAAACCAGGCAATCCACCTACCTACCTTCTTTCCCAATCCACAGAACAGGGGGGAAAGACTGCTGCATACCTTGGATGTACATAGACAGTTACGCTACTACCTGGACAGAACCAAAGGTGACAGAAAAACTGACCAGCTTTTAGTAGCCTATGCAACAGGAAGGGAAGGAAAAACAATTTCCAAACAGACAATCTCCAAATGGATAGGAAATTGCATAAGATTCTGCTACTCCTACCACGGAAAACCAATTCCACAGAACATAAGACCTCATTCTACAAGGGCTACAGCCACTACCACAGCTTTCTTACGAGGAGTGGCAACCAAGGACATTATTGAGGCGGCTACTTGGACCTCCGTGCATACATTTGCCAAGCATTATAATTTACCTTTATACT
This sequence comes from Protopterus annectens, assembly GCF_019279795.1. NCBI lineage: Eukaryota > Metazoa > Chordata > Ceratodontiformes > Protopteridae > Protopterus > Protopterus annectens. Next base: position 1,583,695,617 of record NC_056732.1, on the reverse strand, counting down.
CTAGATCCCGAGCAGGGTTTGCCACTGCTGTACTGCAAGGGATCCTAACTACACCATAATTCTTCTTCCTCCTCCCCTAGTTTGGCTATGGTATTCTACCCATTTGTTATGACTGCAGATGCATCCTTGAAGGACATAGTACAGTTTTGTACCTACCATAAATGTAGATGTCCTAACAGGATAGCATCTGCAGTCAGGATTACCCACCTTCCTTCCCCTCTGTGGTACTCCTAGGGTATTTACCCTCCTAATAGCTTGCTGGGGGGGGAGTCTCTTATGGTGTATTTGTTTGTATATATGTACATACATTGTTATTTTTTGTGTTTGCCTTCTACTTTTTTGGAAACATTGGCATTTATCCAAAATTTAGCTTTCCAAGAGGGCAACTGGCATCTGGGGCAAGAAACACTGAGGAAAATGGCGTCGGCTGATGCCTTTATACCCGAAGACCAGCAGAGATGACGTCGGGTGAAGTGCGACATCAGCCGAAGCCGGACCCAGACTTTGGAATCCGGCCGACCGAAGGGCTGCCTGACGACAGGACAACCCATTTGTTATGACTGCAGATGCTATCCTGTTCGGACATCTACATTTATGGTAGGTACAAAACTGTACTCTTCAGCAATTTCAGCAAAATACAACTGTGATCCACCTGTGTTTTCACATCCTTTGCTAAGACAGTTTCTAAGAGGGATAAAGAATATCAAACCTCCAAGAAAACCACCAGTGCCTGCATGGGACCTCAACTTTGTCTTGGAAAAATTAACTCTTCCTCCTTTTGAGCCAGCAGCATCTTCAGAATTGCAATTTCTCTCCTGGAAAACAGTTTTCCTGTTGGCAATTACTTCAGCAAGAAGAGTCTCGGAGATACAGGCCCTCATGGCAGTACCTCCATTTCTCATTTTCCATCAGGACAGAGTCTCTTTAAGAACCAATCCTTCATTCATGCCAAAAGTGATATCCAGGGTTTCTCTAAATCAAGCAATTCACCTGCCTATTTTCTTTCCCAATCCTCAAAATAAAGGAGAAAAGCTTCTGCACACTTTGGACATGCACAGACAATTGTGCTACTACTTGGACAGAACAAAGGCCAACAGATAGTCTGACCAACTATTTGTAGCTTACGCTTCTGGGAGTACAAGGAAAGGCAATTTCCAAACAAACAATTTCAAAATGGATTGACGACTGCATCAGATTCTGCTACTCTTTCCATGGAAAAGGTGAGCCAGCCAATATCAGGCCACACTCCACCAGAGCTACAGCCACCTCCACAGCCTTTCTAAGAGGGGTGGCTACAAAGGACATTCTAGAAGCTGCTACATGGAGCTCCGTGCATACATTTTCCAAACATTACAACCTGCCTTTATATTCCAGATCCCGAGCAGGCTTTGCTTCTGCAGTCCTGCAGGGCATTTTAGCTACACCATCCTTATCTTAGATCCTACCACCCCCAGCTTGGCTGTGGTATTCAACCCATATGTCAGGACTGCAGTTGCATTCTTGAAGGACATAGTACAGTTTTGTACCTACCATAAATGTAGATGTCCGATAGATATGCAACTGCAGTCAGGTTTTCCCTCCCTCCTACCCCTCTGTAATTCTCTTTTTTGGGTCCGCTCCCCCTTTTTCAAATTAGCTGGGGATATCTGTTATGGTGTATCTGTTTATTACTGTTGTGCATGCCTGGAATTTTTATCCATTCTCTAAATTTAGCCTTCCTTGGAGGGCACCTGGCATCTGGGGCAAGAAACACTGAAGAAGATGGTGTCGGCTGACACTTTTATACCCCAGGCACTCTGACGTCGGGGAAGAGGCGACATCAGCCGACGCCGGACCCAGACTTTGGAATCCAGCCAACCAAAGGGCTGCCTGAGGCAGGACAACCCATATGTCAGGACTGCAGTTGCATATCTATTGGACATCTACATTTATGGTAGGTACAAAACTGTACTTTTTCTGAAATGGCTTCGGTAAGCCATCAGACTACCGATCTTCAGAAAAAACGTGAGGATAAAGACAGAGACAGACTGCATAGGTCCAAAACTGCCGATGACACTTCCATTAAGCTAGTCGCCAGTCTGCCGGTACTCAGTGAGGCACCTTTCCAGCCCCTGATGCCCACTTCTGTGGATTCGCAGGCCTCTGCTGAGACCCATTTGAAGTCAGGTATGCCACGAGATGCTTCAACTATGGAACCAGCGGAAGTCTCTCTTGGATGAGTCCAGAGCTGCTGTGCAGGCACCAGCTACTGAGGGTGTATTCCAACCTACTGATGTTCGCATCAAACAGACTACGTCTTTTTTAGCCAAAACTGCCAAGTTTCTTAGGCCCAGAGTATGCACTACGCCTAGAAAACAGACGACCAAAGCGCATGCTCAAGCTCCCAAGCCTCAAGAACAAATGCTTCGAATGGCGGAAGACCTTATTACGTTAATTAGGGGAAGCAAGCCTTCTCCTGCTAAGAGACAAAGAATTGAGATACCTTCTGATTCTCCAGACAAAAGGAGTCCGATGACTCTGACCCTTTTGATTATCAAGACATGCCGTTATCAGCCTGTGAGGATTTAGATGCAGAGGAATCCCTTCCCTCTGCCTCCCCCTACAGAGGATTTTCCTATTGGTGAAACCTTGCATACTTTGAGAGCATTTCCACTGGGAATGCCAAGACTATCCTCCGTCCAAACAGACTCAGAATTTTTAGATTTGCCTCTGCTCAGGCCTGTAGCTATACTCTGTCCTGGATGTTGTAGATGGTTTTTATGGAATCCAGTCTTACTCCAGACCCATTACCACCGGCTCGTAGGAAACCTGACTGGTACTACAGAGTACCTGATTCCCACAAGTTTCTTTTCAAGAATACTACTGCTGATTCAGAGATAATTTCTCAGGGACCTAAAGGTATTAAGGCTACTACAGCCAAAAATCCTACCCCTTTGGATAGGGATTTCAGAGCTTTGGAAAGATGGGGTAATAAGGTATATACCTCTGCAACTCTTGCTATCAGGGCTTTGAATTGCCAGTTTCACATGCTGAAGTACCAGCAGCATATTATGGAACTAATTAAACAAAAAAAGGTATTCCCAGATTGTGCAGAAAATAAAGATTTTCAAGAGCTAATGCATTCTGCAAACCAAGTTAGTCAGCATACCTTGCAATGTGGCTTTGATGCCGTAGATGCATCTTGCAGGGCTGCAGTCACTGGTTCTGTACTGAGAAGACATGATCTGGCAGGTTTGCACCTTCAGCCAAGCATGTCAAATCCAAATTGCTAGACTCTCCTTTAAATAAGGACCGTTTGGCACCAAAGCAGAAGTAGTTCTTAAAAAGATGGAAGAAAAAGCTAAATCTATGCAAACTCTTAAAGAATTCTTACAAGTGCAACCACCTAGATTCAGTAGGCATTGCCCTTCAAAACAATGGTCCTTTCCAGCCCCTTCCAGGCCTTCCTTGTCAAGACGCAGGGGAAACAGGCCACCCAAACTACAGTTTGTGTATGCAGAGATCTAAGCATTGGAGTGCCCCCACCCCAAAAACAGGGAGTGGTAAGCCCCCCATGGAAAAAGTTCACAATGACGTCTCAAATCTACTTCCCAGCACTGCCCAAGTATTTGTGCCCCTAGGAGGAAACCTTGCCCTTCATGCAAATAACTGTATGTCCATCACTCAAGACTGATGGGTCCTCAACGTTGTATCCCAGGGGTAAAAATTCTACTTCCATTCACTGCCAACCCCAAGCGGGTTTCCAGACCTTCTTCCAAACCAGTGGGCAGAGGCTCAAAAGCAAGTACTTTCCCTGCTCAATATCAGAGCTGTTCAGCCTGTTCCAGTAGAACAAAGGGGTTAGGGTTTCTACTCCAGACTTTTCCTGCTGCCCAGGAAAGAGGGCTCTTGGCACCCAATCCTGGATCTTTCATTTCTCAACACCTTTCTGGTGGTCTCAAAATTCAAAATGCTTACACTGCAACAGGTTCTACCTATGCTAACCAAGGATTCCAGGTTAGTCACTCTAAACTTAAAAGAAGCTTATCTGCACATTCCCATAAGGGAGTCATGCAGGAAATATCTATGTTTCAGGGCAGGATGTATGCACCATCAGTTCTGTCCACTTCCCTTTGGCTTATCTACTGCGGCCAGAGTATTCACAAAATGCCTGGCTCCAGCCATTGCATACTGCAGGCAGCGAAATATCCAAATTTACCCATAGTTGGATGACTGCCTGATTCAGGCGGACAGTCAGGAATTGCTGCTTCAGCATCTGACATTTGTAAAAAAGCCTTCTCACTTCATTGGGGTACACCATCACCGAAAACTCAACTGGTACCCAGTCAAAAGATTATTCCTGGGAGCAAGTTTGGACATAACTTCCAAGATGGCATTTCTCACTTCAGAAAAACGGGTCTATCTGACAGACTACTTAAAACAAATGGCCTCCAGAACCCAGCTATCTGCAAGAAAAATGTGCAAGCCCTTGGGATTATGGCCTCATGTATTCTGCTAATTCCATATGCAAGACTGCATATGAGGAACTTCAGTGGTACTTAAAAAGCCTTTGGTGCCACCATTTTCAGGACTTTGAAACGGTCATTCCTATCGTACCTTGTGTAAGGGCAGAGATACTTTGGGCAGAAGCATGCAACCATGATAAGGGACTGCATTTCACTCAACCCCACGCCACTCAAACCCTGACAACAGATGCATCAGAATGGCTCACATAGCAGGCAAATGCGTTCAGTGCCACTGGAGCTCGGAGTAGATTTTCCTGCACATCATTCAAAAAGAGATGCTAGCTGTACAGAATGTTCTGACAAGTTTCAGATAACTAATTCTTCCAGGACAACTGATAAAAGCAGACAATACCACAGTTATGTGGTACATAAACAAGCGGGGGGGACCCATTCTTGCCCATTATGCAGGTTAGCCATGGCTCTGTGGAACACAGCTTTTAGCAACCACGTCCATCTGCAAGTGCAGTTCCTGCCGGGCAAACAAAATTCACTGGCAGACTTGAGCAGAAGTTTCCTAGACCCCCACGAGTGGAAATTGGAGCCAAACACCTTCAACCTTCTGATCCAGAGGTGGGGACACCACAGGTGAATCTTTTTGCCTCCCCCGAGAACCACCAGTTAAGCAAATACTGCACCAGGAACCCTCACAGCAGGGCCTGGAAGGTAGATGCCCCATCCTTTCAATAGAAAAACCTTTCAATCTATGCCTTTCCCCCTCTGCCCTTCTCACAAGAGTACTACTCAAGATAAAACAATACAGGCCAAAGGCAAATGTTCATCGTGTTATGCTGCAGTCATCACACTTGTGTTATCTTGTCGTCAAGCGGTCCCGCATTCGGCCGGAATTCCAAAGTCTTGGTCCGGCGTCTGTTGGTGTCGCTTCTTCCCTGACGTTAGTGCGCCAGGGGTATATATATTGCAACTGATGCCATTTTCTCCAGTCTTTCTTGCCGCGCGGTGCCCGAAGCAGAAGCAGTTCGCAAGTGCCGGTCGGCCGACTCCTGAGATTTTCGAATGTCAGACTGAAGTCTTCTGTAAAGCTAAGTACCCCATTGGGGAAACTTTTCTTGCCTCAGACCTATATCAGAAAAAGTTAACAATTGTATTTCTTGTGGGAAGCAAATACCTCATAAGGATTTTCACTCTTATTGCATACCTTGCCTAGGCCCAGACCACGACGTCACTAGTTGTCGTTTTTGTGCTAGGTTTAATAAACGTACTATTAAAAGACGCTTTGATTTCACACAACACTACTTTGGTAGAAAATTTAATTACAATATGCCGTCGGATCAACTGACTACCGGCGTGCACAAAAAACGCAAGGATAAGGACAGACAGCCCAGGCCTAAGCCAGATTCGGAGGCCTCGGCTGGTCCGGTCTCCAGTTCTCCGGTCCTCAGTGAGGCTCCGACACAACCCCTGACTTCCGCAGATCTGGAACCCGAGACCGCTTCTGACCTTTTAGCGGAATGTACCAGGCCGAAGCAACCATTTTGTTCAGGCCCTACCGACGACCTTGCTGATAAAGATGTCGGTGCTGCAGAAACGCCATCGGTTTCTGAAGGCGTTTTCAGACAGACGACACTCGCCATTAAAACGTTTCATAAAACGAAGACTGTTGTTAAATCTAAAAGAACTGCACTTCAGTCCCCTGTTCAAGGCCCAATGCCTGAGAAACAGATGCTCAAAATGGCTGAAGATTTGATTTCTTTAATCAGGGGTTCCCAGCCTCTTCCTGACAAAAGGCCTAGACAAGAGGAAGATTATGCATCCTCTCAACAAGTGTCCATTTCTTCAGCCTCCTCTGAAGACCAAGATTACTCCTCCCCTTATGAAGATTCTGATGCTGAGGATTCCATTCCCTCAGCTCTCCTCCTGAAGACTACTCCTTTGGGGAAGCTTTACACACTATGAGGGAACATTTCCACTGGGAAGGTCAGGACTACTCTGACTCGAAGAAAAGGCTCAGAGTTTCTTTTACTCCCCTAGCACAGACCACTTGCCATCCCACCCGTGTTAGACATTGTGGATGATGTTTACTTAGAATCCAGCTTGAACCCAGACTCTCTACCTCCTGCTCCGGCCAAGCCTAATAGATACTACAGAGTGCCTGATTCCCACAAATTTCTATACAAAAGTCCTGTTGCTGACCCAGAGACAATCTCCCAGGGTCCCAAAGGGGCTAAGGCTTCTATGGCTAAAATTCCTGTACCCTCTGAAAGGGATTCCAGCGCGCTAGACAGGTGGGGGAAAAGGTTTACACCTCTCACCACTCTAGCTATGAGGGCACTAAATTGCCAATTTCACATGCTTAAGTATCAGCAATTTCTAATCTCTCAGTTAAAGCAAAGAATCACCACTCTCTCTCAACAGTCTGAATTGAAAGAAATGCAGGATCTGTTACATGCAACTGAACAGGTGGGCAAACACCTTACAATGTTGGTTTGATTCTCTGGAGGCCTCCTGCAGAGCAGCTCTCACTGGGTCTGTTATACGTAGGCATGCTTGGTTAAAGGAACAAACTCTGCCTGATCATGTTAAAGCAAAGCTTCTAGATGCTCCCTTACAGCAGGATGTTCTTTTTGCAGTTAAAGCAGAAGAAGTCTTAAAGAAAATGGAGGATAAGGCAAAATCTATGCAGGCAGTCAAAGATTTCCTACAGGTACAACCCCCTCGCTTCAGCAGAAACTGGCCAACAAAAAATTGGTCCTTTCCAGCTACTGACAGACCACAGAGGGGTAAATACAGACGCCCAAGAGGCAGAGGACAACCACAAGCCCAGTACAAACCTCGCCAATGGGACACTACAATACAGAAGGGAGGAGAAGACAGGTCCCAATCTACCAGGAGGCAAACTCAATGACTTGCACCTCATACGGCCAAGCATCTCTCTCTTGACAGCTTCCTTGAGAGGAAAACTCGCACTTTTTTCAGACAACTTGCACATTGTCACAAAGGACAAATGGGTCCTAGACACAATTTTACGAGGATACAGATTCCATTTTCACACCTTGCCAATGAAAAGAGGAATGCCAAACCTGCCACAAAATCAATGGCAGAGGCACAAAAGCAAATTACAGCTCTCGTGGACATGAGAGCCATTCAGCTGGTACCTACTCGAGAGCAAGGTCAAGGATTTTACTCAAGACTCTTTCTAGTGCCCAGAAAGGACAATGCCTGGATACCTATTCTGGACCTTTCAATTTTAAACACATTCTTACAAGTACCCAAATTCAAGATGCTAACACTGCAGCAGCTTCTTCCCATGTTGGGCAAGGAGGCATGGCTAGTAACGTTGGACCTCAAGGAGGCATACCTGCATGTCCCTATCAGACAAAGTTGCAGACGATACCTCCGTTTCATTGCAGGTTCAACCCATTACCAATTCTCTGCACTGCCCTTTGGCTTATCTACTGCGCCCAGAGTCTTCACAAAATGCCTGGCACCTGTAATTGCATACTGCAGACAGAGGAATTTAAATATACCCATACCTGGACGACTGCCTCATCCAAGCAGAAAGCAAGGACATTCTCTTACATCATCTGGCTTTTGTAAAACATCTTCTAAACTGCCTGGGGTACACAGTAAACAAAAAGAAGTCAAAACTAGTACCCTTCCAAAATATGACATTCCTGGGTGCCAGTTTGAACACAACGGCCCAGAAGGCTCATCTGACGCCAGACAAGCAACTACAGCTGACTCAATATTTCAAAACAATGGCAACAAAGACCCAATTAACTGCTAGATAAATTTTGCAGGCTTTGGGCTTCATGGCATCTTGCATTCTACTAATACAATTTGCAAAGCTGCATATGAGGAAATTACAGTGGTACCTAAAAAGCGTATAGTCTCAACACAGCCACAGCTTGGACACAATGATATCTCTCATTCCCTGCCTACAACAGGAGTTTCTCTGGTGGTCACAGGCATGTCACCTCAACAAGGGTCAGCCATTCACCTTGCCCCCAGCCAGGCAAACTATCACAACAGATGCATCAGACTACGCCTGGGGGGCACACATGGCAGGACCGTGCATTCAAGGCAAATGGACTGCAGATCAACGTAATCTGCACATCAATCAAAAAGAAATGCTAGCTGTGCAGAAAGCTCTGACAGCCTTCAAGAATCTATTACATCCAGGACAACTTACAATAAAGACGGACAACACCACAGTAAATGTGGTACATAATCAAGCAAGGGGGTACTCACTCCTACCCTCTATGCAGGCAAGCAATGATCTTATGGAACACAGCTCTGGCTTACCAAGTTCAGTTACAAGCTCAATTCCTGCCAGGAAAGAACACATTGGCAGACTACCTCAGCAGAAACATCATGGATCCCCACGAGTGGAAACTAGATCCACAAGTATTTACAATGATAACTCAAAAATGGAGCCTTCCAGACATAGACCTGTTTGCCAGTCTAAAACTATCAAATAAAATTTTGTACAAGGACACTTCACCATCAAGCTTGGAAAGTAGACGCACTCTTTCAGTTGGAAAAACCTGACAGCATATGCCTTCCCTCCATTGCCTCTCCTCACAAAGGTGCTTCTGAAAGTCAAAAAGGAGAGACCATGACTGATTCTCATAGCCCCAGACTGGCCATGCCAGCACTGGTACCCACTGTTGAGAAATATGGCCCACGGCCCACCTTGGATCTTACCACAAATTACCCATTTGCTCACACAACAAAACAATCAAGATTCTTCACAGTCAACTCAAAACCTTAAATCTGGCTGCATGGAAAATCACCTAAGCACCCAGCCAGCTCCTCTTTCCCAAGTAGTTATGGATGTTGTTCTGGAAGTTAGGATTCCAAGCACCAGGAAGGCTTATTCGGGCAAATGGAAAAGGTTTTGTGCCTGGAACCAAGCTAAAGGCCAAACCACATTTCAGCCTCGCATGCCTCACATTGTACAGTACTTAACTGAGATGTTGCACAAAGGACTTTCCTTCTCCTCCCTTAAAATCCATGCTTCAGCTATTTCAGCCCACTACAACACGGATCCACTCTTATTTTCACATCCACTTCTAAGGCAGTTCCTCAGAGGGGCAAAAAACATTAGACCCCCCCCCCCCCCCCAGGAGAGCACCTACACCAACATGGGACCTCAATTTTGTTCTGGAAAAACTAACGCTACCTCTGTTTGAACCAGCTTTTTCTGCAGATCTTCAGTTCCTATCATGGAAGACTGCCCTGCTGCTAGCAACAACTTCAGCTAGAAGAGTCTCAGAGCTGCAGGCACTAATGGCAGTGGAACCTTTCCTCATTTTTCATCAAGACAGAGTTTCTCTACAAACATCCTTTCTTTATGCCTAAGGTGGTTTCCAGTGTGGCTTTAAATCAAACCATCCACTTGCCCACCTTCTTCCCAAATCCACAGAACAAAGGTGAGAGAGACTCCTGCATTCCTTCGACATTCACAGGCAACTTAGTTACTACTTGGACAAAACTAAGGCTTTCAGAAAATCTGACCAGCTCTTTGTATCCTATGCTACAGCTTCACAAGGGAAGGCCATTTCAAAACGAACCATTTCCAAATGGTTAGGACATTGCATACGTTTCTGCTATACCCATCATGGAAAACCATTTCCTGCTACCATTAGGCCCCACTCTACCCGAGCAACAGCTTCATCTACAGCTTTTCTCAGGGGGGTGCCAACCAAGGAGATTTTGGAAGCTGCAACTTGGAGTTCAGTACACACCTTCACCAAACACTATCACTTACCACTTTACTCTGACTAGGGCAGGCTTCGCCATTGCAGTTCTGCAGGACCTGTTAGCCTCCTCCAACCCTCTATGATTCCTCCACCCATCCTTAGCTTTGGGATTCAACCCAAGTGTGATGACTGCAGCAAGGTAACACGATGAACATAGTACAGTTTTGTACCTACCATAAATGTAGATGTTAGAGTGTACACCCTGCTGCAGTCCAGGTTACCCTCCCTCCATCCCCTCTGAACTAACTGGCTAAAATCTCTACAATACCTTCCTGATGTATTTGCTTATAGCTGGAGGGATTTTGTGTTTGTGCAAAATTTACTCAATTCAGTACTAATTACTGGCCACCTTTTTGAGGGCACCTGACATATATATATATATATATATATATATATATATATATATATATATATATATATATATATATATATATATATATATATATATATATATATATATATATATACCCCTGGCACACTGACGTCAGGGAAGAAGCGACAGCAACCGACGCCGGACCAAGAGTTTGGAATTCCGGCCCACTGCGGGACCACCTGACGACAGGATATATAACCCAAGTGTGATGACTGCAGCAGGGTGTACACTCTAACATCTACATTTATGGTAGGTACAAAACTGTACTTTCTGATTGCCCCAGACTCGCCACGCCAGCAATGGTACCCACTTCTGCACAGCCTGACAACAGTGCCTCCCTGGCACCTACACTAGACTCATCACCCTGCTGTCTCTGCAGGAGGGAAAAACTTTGCATCCACAATTGCAAACTCTAAATCTTGCGGCCTGCCTTATCCTTTGAATACCCCACCAGCAACCCTCAGCAAACAGGTGCTGGACGTCATTCTTGAAGCCAGAAGCCCTAGTATGAGGAAATCTTATGCTGAAAAGTGGCAAAGATATTGTTCTTGGATTTGGCTTAAGGGGAAAGGACACAGTAGTGCCGTCCTTGCTTCTAATCCTGGATTACCTAGCAGAGCTACTCCACAGAGGCCTATCCTTGTGCATTAAAATTCATGCCTCTGCCGTTTCAGCTCATTATAATACTGAGCCACCTCTATTTTCTCACCCTGTTATCAAACCGTTCCTGAGAAGGGCTAGCAACCTAAGGCCCCCAAGGAGAGCCCCCACCCCTGCCTGGGACCTTAACTTTGTACTGGAAATGCTCACGCTTCCCCCTTTTGAGCCTGCTGCTTCAGCAGAGTTAAAATTTCTCTCTGAAAACAGCCGTGCTTTTAGCCATAACTTCAGGTAGGAGAGTGTCTGAGTTACAGGTACTAATTTCTGTGGAACCCTTTAATGTTCAATGTTCGTGTTTCACTGTTGCAGTCATCACACTTGGGTTTATCTGACTGCAGGTAGCCCTCAGTCAGGCCGAATACCAGAGTCTTGGGATTTCTGTCGTATGCCATCGCCTCTTCCATGACGTCAGGACTTCAGGGATATAAAACAGGAAGCCGATGCCAAAATATCAGCTTTTCTTGCCGTGCTGTATCCGATGCAGAAGCAGTTTGCAAGTGCCAGTCGACCGCCTCCTGAAATTTTCGTTTTTCGAGTTTCAGACCTGAAGTCTTCTAAAAGATAAGTACCCTGTTGGGGACCTTTTTTTCTTTCTGTAACCGATGTCAGAAAAAGTTAATTGTCTTGCCTGTGGAAAGCAAATACCTCAGAGATTTTCATTCTTACTGCATCAGCTGTTTAGGCCCAGACCACGACACTCCTCCTTGTCATTTTTCTGCCTTGTTCAATGCCTGAAGTATTCGTCATCAGGCTATTTTTGTAGCTAATTTTTTCGCTCTCATTCTCTGTATTCCAAAATGGTTTCAATAAGCCATCCGACTGCCGATCTTCCGAAAAAACGTAAGGATAAAGACAGGGACAGACCGCATAGGCCGGTACTCAGTGAGGTGATTTTGCAGCCCCTGATACCCGCTTCTACAGATTCGCGGGCCTCAGTTGAGACTCACTCGGAGTCTGGCATGCCGCGAGCTGATTCTTCGACTTTGGAACCTGCGGATGTCTTTGCCTTGGGTGGGTCCGGAGCCGCTGTGCAGGCACCGGCTTCTGAGGGTGTATTCCAACCTTCCGATGTTCGTATTAAACAGACATCTTCGTTTTTGACTGAAATTTCTCCGGTCCAGAGTTAGTACTACGCCTAGAAAACAGAAGACCAAAGTGCATGCTCAAGCTCCCATGCCATGGAAACAAATGCTTAGAATGGCTGAAGACCTTATAACTTTAATTAGGGGAAGCTATCCTTCCCCCTCTATAGGTTCCTAGGTAGGTAGTAGGCTATCGGCCCTGGGGCCTATACAAGCCCAGCCAAAAAAAGGTACCCTGGCTTTTGCCACCCAAGAAAATTATTTTCCTGTGCCACTGTTGTGCAGAGCCACAGAAGTGATCCCCGGGGTGAATTTCCTATTTCCCATCTAATCATCAAGATTTTTCTTGAGTGCTAATGAGGAGCTTTGTTTGATATAGATAGATTGTTTATTCCAGAGTATGGGAAGTCTGTGGGACAGGATTCTATCCCTTCGGCCTGTTCCGTTTATTGTGGTGACAAGGTTTAGGTCCCTAGAGCGTGTAGCTCGGAGGGATTGGGATTTATTTAAGTGGAGCCTGTCCATCAGCTCTTGGTTTGACATAGCTCTGTATGTTAGGCAGAGATCACCTCTAAGTAGGCGATATGCAAAGGAGTAAAGCTGGAGTTTTTTGAGACGGTCTGCGTAGGGCATCTGTTTGAGGCCGGTGATCCTCTTTGTGAGGTATTTCAGCGGCCTTTTCAGTTGTAGATGTCTTGTGAGGTACATACCAAAAGGGGCGTTGTACTCTGTAATGGGTCTGAGTGATGAGTAGAGGGGGAACAATGACCTCTTTTTTTTTTCTGGATGAGAAACCTTTTGTGATGTGTGCCACATAGAAGGATTTCCTGACTACTGTGGTGATGTGATTATCAAAGGAGAATGCTACTGTCCACCTGTGTTCCAAGGTCTCATCACACTTTCAGTGTTAAGTATACTACCGCCTATGTTGTAGTTCATGGATAGAGGTTTTACTAAAGGGGATGCCAGTGCACTTTTTGGCATTGAGCTTGAGGCCATGACTTTGACACCAGGCATCTGTCTCAGTAGGATGTCCACATCGTTAGGAGTTTTGATTGTGGCTCCTAGTTTGCAGTCATCTGTGAAATTTGTTAGCCAAAGACCTTCTGTGTTAGCCTGTACTTCAGAGAAGTAGATACCAAACAGGAGAGGACCCAGGACTGAACCCTGTTGTACTCCACTTGTCTCTGGTCTCAAGTCCAGGTTTGGAGTCTGCTACTTTCACAGTGTGAGTTCTGTCAGTGAGCCAGCTGGCAACCCATCTTGTGACATAGAGATTTATACCTAATTTAGTGAGTTTATAATTCCAGAGTGGGGGATGGTGTCGAAAGCCTTGGCAAGATCTAGATAAGCTGTGTGAGCCACCTTACCCGCATCTACGGCTTTGGTGACTGCTTCAAAGAAGTCTGTCAGGTTTAGGAGACCTGATTTGCCTTTTACAAACCCGAACTGGGTGGGGTCCAGAATTTGGAGATTACCAATGTCTTTGTTTATAAGTTCCATAATGATGCATTCTATGGCCTTGCAGACCAGACTCATCAGGCTAATGGGTCTGCAGTTCCCAGGGTCCGTGGTTGCTCCCCCCTTGTGGAGTGAGAACCGTCGCTGTGCACCATTCAGCAGGCACAAAGCCTGAGGTGAGGCTATGATTGAACATGGTACTTAGGTGGGGTGCTAGTTAGTTCTGTAGTTTATGTAGAACACAGCCTGGGATGTTGTCTGGTCCCATGGATGCTATGTTCTTGGCTTTGGAGAAGGGTAGTTTTTACCTGTGCAGCCGTGATTACAGGTAATTTGCATTTTTCCTGTATAGAGATGGGCTGTTTAGGGGGTGAGAGGGGGGGTAAAGTTAGCATTGAACCTATCTGCCAGGATGTTGGCCCTTGGGTCTGTATATTTAGTGCCATTGTGCTGTAACTCAGAGCAGATCTGAGTGTTGCCATTGAGATTCTTGACAGCTATAGAATGCTTTGTGGTTGTCTTTAGAATCAGTGGCAATTTTGTTTTCATAACTAGCTTTGGTGGATTTTATCAGGGATCACAGCTTCTTACTGAGGCTGACCAGGGAGCTCCTCCTCATGGGATTTTACTCTTTTGCAACAGTTTCTTCCTTCTGTTGTACAGTTTGTTTATGGCAGAGGACCACCAGATTGGCTTCCTTTTTTTGGAGGATAGGGTCTTGATTCTGTTTGGGATAGCACGATCCATGCACTCGTGTAAGTGCTTTTGAAGTGCAGTTGTGTAGGATTCAGTAGTCGTAACTGTATTGCCCATCTGCATGGGTGTCATGAAGTTCACCACTTCTGTCTTAAGCATGAAGTTGGCTTTCGAGAAATTTTTTTACCATGGTTTCCTTAATGGGGGGTGGGGGCAGGATGTGGATATCTAGGGTAATTAGCTTATGGTTGGATCGGACCAATGAGGCGTTGACTTCAGGTGTGGAACACCTGTCACTCATGTTGGTAATGACTAGTACTAAGATATTGTTGCCCCTGGTAGGGGTGTGGATAAGTTGATCCAGGGCCTTGGAGTTTATGGATTCCAGAAAGCATTGAGCGAAGGAGTTGGTACATGAGTAGTTTTACCAGTTAATGGTGGTGTAGTTGAAATCGCCCATTATTGGTGTGTTTGCTTGAACCCTAATATTTTCCAGTACATCAAGAAAAGAGAAGTGAGAATTCTGGGGCATGGTGGGGGATCTGTAGCAAGATACAATTTGGATTGCAGTTTTGCCCAGAGTTAGTTGCACTTGGATAACCTCGGCTGCATTATGCTGAGCAACTAGCCTGGAGGTGTGGATATCCTTAATGAATATGGGCACACCTCCGACTTTGGTGTTCCGGTCCAGGTTACATAGATGAAAAGTGTGGTATGAGTTATAGCCTGGTAGTGCAGGGGTGCTCTCTGGAGCCTTGAACTAGGTCTCGGTCACTGCACAGATATCTATGTTCTCCATTTTAAGGGGTGCCTTGAGTGAGTGCATTTTGAGATTTAGACTTCTAGCATTGAGTGGCATCACCCTCAGATTTTTGCTTTCCTGTTCCTGTTGTGGTGAATTTGTCATTTCAGCCTTGCCTAAAAAAGGCACTATAGGGGCAGCAAGAACCTTAGCTGGTATCCTGAATCCCAGGGGTGACTGGTGCATGCCATCTCTGGCAAAGCATCGTGGTTTGTCGACCATGTCATCCCAGGCAGACAGATACTGGATCCCTTTAGAATGACACCAGAAGCTTAGCCAATTGTTGAAGTCAATCATTTTGTCCTTGTACTGCGGCATCATTCTGGGTGATAGCAGAATGCTTCTCAGGGCTAGGGTCATACCTTTCTGGGCTACAAGATCGGAGAGCTCTTCCACATCTCTTTTCATGTAGTCCAGGGAGGTATGTCTCAGGTTGTTCACACCAACATGGACAATGACAGAGTCATATTTGTACTTGTTGTGGAGTGACCTGAATGCGTGGGTTATGTGGCTGATCCTGGCACTATGACGAGTGTGTTGGGTATGTTTTGCCGCCTTAGTTGTGGTTAAGTGGCACACTGAGTGTGCGGGCTGTGTCTCATTTGGGTTGTGTTGGGGGATGGAGGTTGCTTGCATTATTGCTTTGGAGGTCTCTGTTGCTTGAGCAGATTATTATTGAGAGACTCCACAAAT
This sequence comes from Protopterus annectens, assembly GCF_019279795.1. Classification (NCBI taxonomy): domain Eukaryota; kingdom Metazoa; phylum Chordata; order Ceratodontiformes; family Protopteridae; genus Protopterus; species Protopterus annectens. Next base: position 1,583,679,622 of record NC_056732.1, on the reverse strand, counting down.
GTTTTTGTGTTTCTGTGTGTGGATTTTGGTGGTGTAGATTTAGTGAGACTATGTGATGTGTGGTGCAAGTGTATACCTTCTCCTCTTGACTGTCAAGTTCAGTCTTGGTTGGAGAGAGCTTTATCTCCAGTTTGGCTAGATAAGTGCATCTCTCACAGGTTTTAGTGTTGGGTGGTAGGAGGAGAGGGTTGTCTGTGTACAAGGCAATTTTTACATTGCCCCAAGATGCCCAGATTCATTAGATAGGAGAGAACACAGGGAGCTGACCTTTGGACATGCCAGTGTGTTTTATTTTTTCTTAACATCATATATTTATTAAAGTTTTCAAGTTTTAAGAGTTTAAATGGAATTGGTGGAAGAACCATTTGTTTTTGGACCTATGGGACATGCCTGAATAAAAAAACTATTTTCCTCTAGATAAGTGAGGAAAGTGAGTACAAGAGCTGTTTTCCTCAAAGCAAGTGAGGAAAGTAAATACCAAAACTGTTTGCCTCTAGGTAATGAAGGTTGAGTGCTGTAGTAATTAGTAGGTTTAGTGCTTACAACAAGTTCTAAATAAGTGCTGATCACGAATAAGCAAATTCAAGTGCTAAAACTAAGAATCTGTATCTGGACTAAACTAGTTACAGGAAAGGGGGGAAACAAGTGCAAATGCGGGCTTTTAAATCAGTAAGTTGAGAGAGATGGAAAAACTGCCCAAATGGCCAATAACTACAATTTCTGGGCCAGAACCACTCCTTATGTGGTAAATAGGTTACCTAGTGCTTACCACTCCCACTGATAAGCGAGAAGGCTTCCCTGTAACACAGAAAGCTTGGGGGGGGGGGCTCAGAAGCTTACATACAGCTATGGATACAGCAAATCTGGACTACACTAGTTACAGGAAAGGTAGGAAACCTGCTTAGATTTTTATACCCATATATATATATATATATATATATATATATATATATATATATACACACACACACACACACACACACACACACACACACACAGAAAATTAGCTAAAACAGCAGTAAAAACAATTCAAATGCAGTGCAAGCTAGCACACTTGAGTATGTAGCAAGATTACACCAAACAGTTTAAAAAATGCAATTAAAAATGACTAAAAACAAGTGCAGGAGGAGTCTGTTAGGTAGAATGAGGTAAAGAGATGGGATTGGGTGGAGGGTCCCAGATCAAATCTACAGTGGGGGTGGGCAACTGCAAAAGCCTGCAAATTTAAACAACAAGACAGGAATAGGGAGGGGTAGGTAGGGGAAAACCAACACCTTCAGCAGAGGTCTGAAAAACTATACAGCGAATGAAAAATAACAGTGCACAAATCTGAAGTCAGCCAGCAATGATATAAATTTAGTCAAACAATAATTAACAGTACCCAACTCTGAAGTGCCAGAAAAATAAGACAAAGGATTGATTTTTCCTTCTGATTCTACAGACCGTGAGTCTTATAACTCTGATTACCAGGACATTCCCTTATCTACCTCTGAGGATTCAGATGCAGAGGATTCCATTCCCTCTGCCTCCCCTCAAGAGGACTTTTCTTTTGGTGAAGCCTTGCGTACCTTAAGGGAGCATTTCCTCTGCGAATGCCAGGACTACCCACAGTCCAAAAAGAGACTGAGAATTTTTAGACTTGCCTCAGTACAGGCCTCTAGCTATACCCCCTGTCCTGGATATTGTAGATGTCTTCACGGAGTCTAGTCTTACTCTTGATTCTTACCACCAGTTCCTAGAAAGCCTGACAGGTATTACAGAGTACCTGACTCGCACAAATTTATCTTTAAGAATCCCACTGTGGATCCAGAGACCATTTCCCAGGGACCTAAAGGTAGTAAGGCTACTACAGCCAAAATCCCTACCCCTTCGGACAGGGATTCTAGAGCTTTAGACAGATGGGGTAAGAAGTTATATACCTCTGCAACTCTTGCCATAACGGTTTTAAATTGTCAGTTTCACATGTTGAAATAGCAGCAGCATATCATGGAACCAATTAAACAGAAAATGTTTTTTGTTTCCAGATTGTGCAAAGAATAGAGGTGCACGAGTTCATGCATTCTGCAAACCAAGTTAGTAAACATACTTTGCAGGGTGGTTTTGATGCCTTGTAAGCATCTTGCAGGGCTGCTGTCACTGGATCAGTACTGTGAAGGGTATGCTTGGCTGAAGGAACAAATCCTGCCAGACCATGTCAAAGCAAAATTTCTAGATGCTCCATTGAACCTGGAACGCTTGTTATGCGCAAAAGCAGAGGTTGTTCTTAAAAAGATGGAGGAAAAAGCTAATTCTAAGCAAACTTTTACAGATTTCTTACAGGTACAGCCACCTAGATTCAATAGGCATTGGCCTTCTAAAAACTGGTCCTTTCCAGTCCATCCCAGACCTTTTCAGCCCAAACCCAGGGGTAACAAACCATTAAGACTACAGTCTCAGGGTATGCAAAGATCTACGCAATGGAGTGCTCTCGCCTCTAAAACAGAGGGTGTAAGCCACCCCCTTATGGAAAAAGTTCATAATGACTTGTCTGTCGTTTTTCCCAGCAATGCCCACGTTCTTGCACCCCTAGGAGGAAAACTCGCCCTGCTTGTTAAAAAATGGGATGTCCATTACCCAGGACCAATGGGTCCTAAGCATTGTATCCCAGGAATACAGTTTATACGTCCACACACTGCCAACCCCGTAGCGGGGTGCCAGACCTTCCTCCAAACCAGTGGGCAGAGGCTCAAAAGCAAATACTTTCTCTTCTCAGTATCAGGGTTATTCACCCTATTACAATAGAGCAAAGGGAACAGGGTTTCTAGTCCAGACTGTTCTTGGTGCCCAGAAAAGAGAGCTTATGGTGCCGTATCTTGGATCTGTCCATTCTCAACACCTCCCTGGTGGTCCCAAAATTCAAAAGGCTTACATTACTACAGCTGCTCCCTATGCTAGCCAAGGAGTCGTGGTTAGTCACCCTTGTCTTAAAAGAAGGTTATCTGCACATCCCCACAAGGGGATCTTGCAGGAAATATCTGTTTCAGGGAAGGCTCTATGCACTCTCAGTTCTCTGCACTTCCCTTTGACTTATCTACTACGCCCGTGGTATTCACAAAGTGCCTGGCTCCAGCCATTGCATACTGCAGGCAGAGAAATATTCAAATTTACCCATACTTGGACGATGGCCTGATTCAGGCGAATAGTCAGAAATTGCTGCTTCAGCACCTGGCATTCGTAAAGAGACTTTTAACTTCTCTGGGGTATACCATAAACGAAAATAAATCACATCTGTTGCCTAGCCAAAAGATTGTATTCCTGGGTGCAAGCTTGAACACAACTTCCCAGATGGCATTCCACACTCCAGAAAAGCAGGTTCATTTGACAAACTACTTCAAATTAATGGCCTCCAAGACCAAATTATTTGCAAGAAAAATACTGCAAGCCCAAGGGTTCATGGCCTCATACATTCTCCTAATTCCATATGCAAGACTGCATATGAGGAAACTTCAGTGGTAATTAAACAGACTCTGGTGTCAACTCTCTCAGGACTTGGAAACACTGATTCCTATTATTCTTTGTCTAAGGGCAGAGTTCCTTTGTTGGGCAGAGGCATGCAACCACAACAAGTGACTTTTCCCTCAACCCTTGGCCGCCCAATCCCTGTCAACAGTCGCATCAGTCTATGCATGTGGGGCTCACATGGCAGGGAAATGCATACAAGCCAAGTGGATCCCAGGACAAATTCACCTCCATATCAATCAAAAAATAAATGTTAGCTGTACAGAGTGTTCTGACAGCCTTCAAATACATTTTCCATCCAGGACAACTCTTTATAAGGACAGACAACACCTCAGTTATGTGGTACAGAAACAAACTGGGGGAAACACATTCCTACCCACGCTGCAGGTTAGCCATGGCCCTGTGAAACACAGACTTGAGAAACCAAGTGCATCTGCAATCTCTATCCCTGCCAGGCAAACAAAATTTGCTGGCAGATGACTTAAGCCGAAAGCTACTGGACCCATACGAGTGGAAACTGGAACCAAACTCGTTCAAACTTAAACAGTTGGGGACTCCAGAGGTGGACCTCTTTGCCTCCTTCCAAAACCATCAGTTGAGCAAATGTTGCACCAGGAATCCCACAGCCAAGCATGGCGAGTGGATGCCCTATCCTTTTACATGGAAAAGTCCATCAATTTATGCCTTTCCCTCTCTGCCCCTCCTCTCAAAAGTACTACTTAAGGTCAAGCAGGACAGACCAAGGGCAATCCTAATCGCAGCAGACTGGCAACACCAGCACTGGTAACCACTCCTATGTAGTCTGACAGCAGTACCACCCTGGCGCCTACATCAGACCCCTTTCTTGCTGTCCCAGCAGGAGGGACAGATTTTGCATCCTCAGCTGCAAACACTGAACTTGGCAGCTTGGCTTCTTCCCTGAACACAACACCAGCAACCCTCAGCTAACAGGTGCCTCGCATCATCCTTGAGGCCAGAAGGCCTAGTACTAGGAAATCCTGTTCAGAAAAGTGGAAAAGATATGTTCTTGGAGCCAGTCTCTAGAAAAGGCACAGCCGTGCCCTCCTTACCTCAAATTTTAGATTACCTAGCAGAGCTGCTCCACAAAGGCCTTTCCTTTGCATCAATTAAGATTCATGTCTTGGCCATCTCAGCTCATTGCAATACAGAGCCACCTCTCTTTTCTCATCCTCTGATAAAGCAGTTCCTGAGAGGAGCTAACAATTTAAGACCCCCCCCCCCCCTAGGAGAGCTTCCAACCCTTCCCTGGGACCTTTTATTTGTACTAGAGAAGCTCACGTTTCCCCCTTTTGAACCTGCTGCTAAAGCAAAGTTAAAATTCCTCTCTTGGAAAACAGCCTTACTTCTAGCCTTCACTTCAGCAGGAAGTGTCTGAGCTGCAGGCTCTAATGACTGTGAAACCCTTCATTATTTTCCAGGCTGACAGGGTCTCCATCAGGACTAACCCATAATTTATGCCCAAGGTGGCATCAAGTGTGGCCTTAAACCAGTCCATCCATTTACCAGCCTTTTTCCCTGACCCTCACAATAAATGGAGGAGGATCCTGCACTCCCTGAACGTGCACAGACAGCTCAGGTTCTACCTTGATAGGACTGATCCTTTCAGAAAATCTGACCAGCTGCTAGTCAGCTTTCCTATAGGGGCAGAGGGCAAGGCCATTTCAAAGCAAACAATTTCCAAATGGATAGCACACTGCATCCATTTCTTCTACTAATACCATTGAAAAACCTACCGCACAGGGTATCAGAACTCATTCCACTAGGGCTACCTCAAATTCTACAGCATTTCTCAGGGCAGTCCTTACAAGGGACATCCTGGAAGCTGCAACCTTGGAGTTATGTACACACCTTCACCAAGCATTGCCACTTACCTGTCCTTTCTAAATCCAAAACTAGATTTGCCACAGCAGTGTTACGAGGCCTGCTAGTCAGCCATAATACTTCTTGACTGCCTCCACCCTTACTCAGCTTTGGGAATCAATCCAATTGTGATGACTGTGACAGTGAAACACTAAGAACATTGTACAGTTGTGTACACTTACCATAAATGTAGATGTTAGTGTATTCAGTGTTGCAGTCCTGGTTACACTCCCTCCAGCCCCCCTGACTTTTCTAGAATTTCTACCTATCCTCTTTTAGGCCATATCTTTTGGGTATGGTATTTACTTTTTTACTGGAGGTGTTCCACACCTGTAATTGCTTCCTATTTTGGGGGCTCCTCACATCTGGGGCAAGAAAAATTGATGTAATGGCATCGGCTGCATGTTTTATACCCCTGACGTCATGAATAGGCGACTATATCCAACATAGAAATCCCAAGACTCTGGTATTCGGGCCGACTGAGGGCTACCTGCAGGCAGATAACCCAAGTGTGATGACTGCAACTGTGAATACACTTGAACGTCTACATTTATGATGTGTGTACAACTGTACTTTATTTTCCATGCTGACAGGGTTTCCCTCTGGTCTTAACCCGTCCTTTATGCCTAAAATGGTGTCCAGTGTGGCTCTAAACCAATCCATCCATTTGCCATCCTTCTTCCCTAACCCTCAGAATAAAGGGGAAAGATCCTACACTCTTTGGGATGTGCACAGACAGCTCAGATTCTACCTTGATAGGACTAAGCCTTTCAGAAAGTCTAACCAGCTGCTAGGCAGCTTTGCTACAGGGGCAGAGGGTAACGCCATTTCAAAACAAACCATTTCTAAATGGATAGCACACTGCATCCATTTTTGCTGCAAGCACCATGGAAAACCAACCCCTCATGATGTCTGAAAACATTCCACTAGGACTACTTCTACCTCTACAGCATCTCTCAGGAGAGTCCCTACCAGGGACATTCTGGAAGCTGCAACCTGGAGTTCTGTACACACCTTCACCAATTCATTACCACATGCCTATCTTTTCCAAATCCAGGGCTGGATTTGCTACAACAGTCTTGCAAGGCCTACTAGACAGCCCTAACACTTATTGACAGCCTCCACCCTTCTTCAGCTTTGGGAATTAACCCAAGTATGATCACTGCAACAGTGAAACACGAAAAACAACAGCACAGATGTTCTTCGTGTTTCACTGTTACAGTCATCACATTGGGGTTATCTACCTGCAGGTAGCCCTCAGTCTGCCTGAATACCAGAGTTTTGGGATTTCTGCGTTGGATGCTGTCGCTCTTCCATGACGTCAGGTCGTCAGGGGTATAGTACCTGCAGCCGACGCCATTACATCAGTCTTTCTTGCCGTGTGGTGCCGAAGCATGAGCAGTTCGCAAGTGCCGGCCGCCTCTTGAAATTTTTGTTTTTTTGCATTTCAGACCTGAAGTCTTCTAAAATATAAGTGCACCATTGGGGACCCTTTTTACTTGCTCTAACCGATGTCAGAAAAAAATTATAATTGTCTCGCCTGTGGAAAGCAAATACCTCAGATTTTCATTCTTAATGCGATCCTGTTTAGGCCCAGACCACGAAGTCCCTAGCTGTTGGTTTTGTACCTTGTTCAATGCCTGAACTATTCATCTGGCTATTTTTGTCATTTAAATTCTTTTACTCTCTGTCTCTGTATTCCAAAATGGCTTAGATAAGCCATCCAACTACCGATCTTCCGAAAAAACCTAAGGATAAAGACAGACAGCATAGGTCCAAAACCGACGACGCTACCATTAAGCTAGTCACCAGTCTGCTGGTACTCATTGAGGTGCTTTTGCAGCCTCTGATACCCGCTTCTACAAATTCGCAGGCCTCTACTGAGACCCATTCGGAGTCCGGTATGCTGCGAGATACTTCTTCGACTATGGAGCCTGCGGATGTCTCTACCTTGAATGGTTCCGGAGCCACTGTGCAGGCACCAGCTTTTGAGGGTGTATTCAGGCCTTCCGATTTTCATATTAAGCTGACTTCGTTTCAAACCAAAAATATCGGATTTCTCGGGCCTAGAAGTTCCCACTACGCCTATTACAGACAACCAAAGCACATTCTCAGGCCCACATGCTACAGAAACAAATGCTTAGAATGGCTGAAGACACCTTATACTTTAATTAGGGGAAGTCAACCTTCCCCCTCAAAAAGACCAAGAACTGATTTTCCTTCTGATTCTTCAGATGAGGAATCTGACAACTCTGACCCTTCTGATTGCCAGGACATACCTTTATCTACCTGTGAGGATTCTGATTGCAGAGGATTCCATTCCCTCTGCTTTTCCAACAGAAGATTTTTCTTTTGGTGAAACCCTGCATACCCTTAGAGAGCATTTCTGCTGGGAGAGCCAGGACTACTCAGCGAATTTTTAAACTTGCCTCTGCACTGTCCTCTAGCTATCCCTCATGTTCTGGAAATTATAGATGTCTTCTTGTAATCCAGCCTTACCCCTTATGTTCATGTTTCATTGTTGCAGTCATTACACTTGGGTTATCCTGCTGGCAGGTGACCCGCAGTCAGCCTGAGTTCCAAAGTCTTGGTCCGGCGTTGGTTGCTGTCCTCTTCCCTGACGTCAGTGCGCCAGGGGTATAAAAGTTGCAACAGACGCCATTTTCTTCAGTCTTTCTTGCCGCTCGGTGCCCGAAGCAAAAGCAATTTGCAAGTGCCGGTCGGCCGACTCCTCTGAGATTTTCGAAAATTGAGTTTCAGAACCGAAGTCTTCAATAAAAGCCAAGTACCCTGTTGGGGGAAACTTTCTTGCTCCATACCGATGTCAGTAAAAGTTAATAATTGTATTTCTTGTGGGAAGCAAATACCTCATAAGGACTTTCACCCTTACTGTATTCCTTGCCTAGGCTCTGACCACGACGTTACTAGTTGTCGGTTTTGTGCTAGATTCAATAAACGCACTATTAAACGTCTGTTTGATTTTTGCTTTACATTACTTTAGCCATAGGTTTAATTACATAATGCCGTCGGAACAACAGACGACCGGAATTTAAAAAAAAATGCAAAGACTAAGAAAAGGACAGGCATCCGAGGTCCAAAACCGACGATGAAGCCTCTTCTAGGCCAGACGCCGGTTCTCAGCGAGGTGCTTACGCAGCCCCTGACACCCGCTATCTCAGAGCCACAGGCCGTAACAGACAGCCACGTGGAGACACCGAGGCCTGTGGAAACTCAAGGTATTGGGCCTTTGTAAACTATACTTTCAGATGGGTCCAGAGCCGCTGAGCAGGCATCGGCTTCTGAGGGTGTTTTCAGACCTTCACAGCTTACAATTAAGCCCACTACAGCAGCAAAGGCAAAGTCAAAAACGCCATTAAAGACAAGGAAACAAGTACAGCATTCTCCAGAACAGTCATCCATGCCAAAGAAACAGATGCTTAAAATGGCCGAAGACCTAATTACTTTAATCAGGTGTTCACATCCCCCTCCTGACAAAAGGCCTAGGCAAGACACTGATTATAATTCCTCTGACCAGGTTTCCATTTCTTCTGATTCCTCTTCTGATCAGGAATTTTCTCTCCCTCCCTATGAGGACTCTGATGCAGAAGAGTCCATACCTTCAGCCTCTCCGCCTGAGGATTATTCTTTTGGGGAAACCCTGCACAACATGAGGGAGCATTTCCATTGGGAGAGCCAGGATTATTCAAAATCCAAGAAAAGGCTCTGGGACTTCCTTTTATTGCCTCAGCACAGGCCCCAGGCTATCCCCCCTGTGCTTGATATTGTTGATATTTTTTCTGAATTCAGTCTGTCTCCTGATTCTTTACCCCCTGCACCAGTCAAGCTAGACAGGTATTTACAGGGTCCCTGACTCTCAAGTTTCTTTACAAAAACCGAGCTGCAGACCCAGAAACAATTTCTCAGGGTCCTAAAGGGGTTAAGGCTTCCACTGCTAAAAATCCTGTTCCCTCCGATAGGGATTCCAGAGCTCTGGACGGATGGGGGAAAAACATTTACACTTCTGCTACTTTAGCTGTAAGAACTTTAAACTGTCAGTTTCACTTGCTTAAATACCAACAGTACCTCATGTCATTTTTAAAACAGAAAATGGTTTCAAATACAGAAAGTCCTGACAGTAAGGAAATGCAGGATTTATTGCATGCAGTTGAACAAGTGGGAAAGCATACTCTGCAATGTGGTTTTGATTCATTAGAAGCTTCTTGAAGAGCCGCAGTTACAGGCTCTGTTATTTGAAGGCATGCTTTGTTGAAAGAACAAAGTTTACCTGACCATGTTAAAGTAAAATTATTGGATGCTCCATTACAGCATGACACTTAGTTTGGTGTTAAGGCAGAATAAAAGTCAATGCAGACAGTGAAAGATTTCTTACAGGTTCAACCACGTAGATTTAGTAGAAACTGGCCTTGAAAAAACTGGTTCTTTCCAGTGTCAGACAGGCCACAAAGATGCAGATAGACGCCCAAGAGGCAGAGCTCAGCCCCAAGGCTTTTACAGACCTAAACAGTGGGGTGCTTTAGCCCCCAGAGGAGGGGAAGACAAATGACAACCTTATAGGAAACAGACCCAATGACTTTCCTCTGCAAATGCCAAGCACTTACCTTTTGGCAGCACCCCTAGGGGGAAAGCTAGCACTTTTCTCAAAAAAGTGGCACATGATCACCCAGGACCAATGGGTGCTGAATATTGTTTCATAGGGTTACAGGTTCCACTTCCACATGCTTCCAAAACCAAAAGGTATGCCAGACCTGCTACAAAGCCAATAGGCAGAGGCACAAATACAGATTGCTGCTCTTATGGACATGGGAGCTGTTCCACAGCAAGAACAGGGACAAGGATTTTACTCAAGACTTTTCTTAGTACCCAGAAAGGACAAAGCCTGGAGACCAATACTGGACCTGTCAATCCTAAATACTTTCCTGCATGTTCCAAAATTCAAAATGTTAACACGACAGCAACTTCTGCCCATGCTGGGCAAGAAGGCTTGGCTCGTTACTTTGGACCTCAGGGAGGCATATCTGCATGTCCCAATCCGACAATCTTGCATTAGATACCTCAGATTCATAGCAGGCTCAATGCATTACCAATTCTCTGCACTGCCCTTTGGCTTATCTACTGCGCCCAGGGTATTCACAAATTGCCTGGCACCAGTAATTGCATTTTGCAGACAAAAAGGAATTCAAATATATCCCTACTTGGACGACTGCCTTATTCAAGCAAGAGAGCAAGGACATTCTTCTAAAGCATCTGGCGTTTGTAAAAAGATTGATAATTTGCCTAGGGTACACAGTAAATGAACAGAAATCATAACTAGTGCCCTCTCAAGAGATAATATTCCTGGATGCCAGTTTAAATACAATGGCCCAGATGGCTTATCTCACGCCAGACAAGCAAAGGCAGCTGACTCATTACTTTCAAATGATGGCAACAAAAACCCAGCTCCCTGCAAGAAAAATTCTGCAGGCCCTGGGCTACATGGCATCCTGCATTCTACTAATTCCATATGCAAAACTGCATATGAGGAAACTACAATGGTACCTAAAAAGTGTTTGGACTCAGCATTGTCACAGCCTGGAGACCATCCAAACTTTAATTCCCTGCCTACGACAGGAGCTTCGATGGTGGTCCCAGGCTTGTCACCAGAACAAGGGACAGCCTTTCACCTTACCCACAGCCAGGCAGACAACGGATGCATCGGATTATGCCTGGGGGGCACATATGGCAGGAAAATGTATTCAGGGAACGTGGCCCAACGAACAAATGCATCTTCACATCAGTCAAAAAGAGATGCTAGCTGTACAGAATGCCCTGACAGCTTTCAAGGACCTACTACATCCAGGGCAACTATTAATAAAGACGGACAATACCACAGTTGTGTGGTACATAAACAAGGGGGCACATTCCTACCCCCTATGCAGACAAGCCATGACATTGTGGAACACAGCAATGACTTATCAAGTATATCTGCAGGCACAATTCCTGCCAGGAGCTAAAAATACACTGGCAGACGAACTAAGCAGAAATCTCATGGATCCTCACGAATGGAAGCTAAATCCACAAGTGTTCAGCATGATAACGAGGAAATGGGGACGCCCAGACACAGATCTTTTTGCCTCCCCTCACAACTACCAAATACAGAATTTTGCACAAGAACTTATCACTCTCAAGCATGGAAAGTGGATGCTCTGTCATTCAGCTGGAATGGCCTGACAAGTCTATGCCTTCCCTCCGATGCCTCTTCTCACCAAGGTGCTACTAAAAGTCAGACAAGAAAGGCCAAAAATGATCCTGATTGCACCAGACTGGCCACGCCAGCACTGGTACCCATTCCTAAAGAGTTTGTCTCAAGGCCCAGCTTGGCTTCTACCTCAAATTCCTCATCTTCTGAAGCAACAAAACAATCTGATTCTGCACAGTCAACTCAGAACCGTACACCTGGCAGCATGGCAGATAATGTAGCCACTCAGACTGCACCTCTCTCTAAAGCTGTTATGGATGTCATTTTAGAAGCCAGGAGGCCCAGCACTAGGAAATCTTATGCAGAAAAATGGGAGAGATTCTGTGCTTGGAACCAGGCACAAGGGCTTGAACCACTTGTCCCTAATATACCTCAGATTTTACAATACCTAACTGAGATGCTGAACAAAGGCTTATCTTGTTCATCTATTAAAATCCATGCCTCTGCCATTTCAGCTCATTACAATACGGAACCTCCTCTTTTTTCACAACCTCTACTACGACAGTACCTCAGAGGGGCAAAAAATATAAGACCCCTAGGAGAGTACCAGTACCTACTTGGGACCTCAATTTTGTTTTAGAAAAACTCACACTGCCTCCTTTTGAACCAGCCAACACAGCTTATCTAAAATTCTTGTCATGGAAAACTGCTCTGCTCCTAGCAATAACTTCAGCAAGAAGAGTCTCAGAGTTGCAGGCATTAACGGCTGTGGAACCTTTCCTCATTTTTCATCAGTTTCTCTTAGGACAAACCCAACATTCATGCCAAAAGTGGTCTCCAATGTGGCCTTAAACCAAACCGTTCATTTACCTACTTTTTTATCCACATCCCCAGAATAAAGGGGAGAGACTTCTGCACACTTTGGATATACACAGACAGCTATGATTCTACTTGGACAAAAGAAAAGCTTTCAGAAAAACTGAGCAACTGTTTGTAGCATATGCTGCAGGATCACAAAGAAAGCCTATCGCAAAGCAGACTATCTCGAAATGGGTAGGGCACTGCATCCGCTTCTGTTATGCACTACATGGCAAATCAGTGCCTAAGGGCATTAGGCCTCATTCTACCAGAGCATCAGCAGGCACTTCAGCAGCTTTCCTCAGAGTACCAACCAAAGACATTTTAGAAGCTGCAACCTGGAGCTCAGTGCACACTTTCACCAAGCACTACCACTTAACGCTCTACTCTAAATCCAGAGCAGGCTTTGCCACTGCAGTTCTGCAGGGCTCGTTAGCCTCTCCAAATCCAATTTAGACCCAGCCACCCAACCTCAGCTTTGGGATTCTACCCAAGTGTAATGACTGCAACAGTGAAACATGATGAACAAAGTACAGTTGTGTACCTACCATAAATGTAGATGTTAGAGTGTATTCACTGTTGCAGTCCAGGTTACCCACCCACCATCCCCCTTTTTCCATTGCTGGGACTTTTATGTACTTCTCATCTCTATACTACCTATGTGGTGTATTTGCTTGTAGATGAAGCCTTCCTACCTGGGGGCACCTGACATCTGGGGCAAGAAAAACTGAAGAAAATTGCATCGGTTGCAACTTTTATACCCCTGGCGCACTGCCGTCAGGGAAGAGGCGACAGCAACAGACGCCGGGCCAAGACTTTGGAACTCAGGCCAACTGCGGGTCGCCTGCCAGCAGGATAACCCAAGTGTAATGACTGCAACAGTGAATACACTCTAACATCTACATTTATGGTAGGTACACAACTGTGTACTATACTTTGCCTCCTGCTCCCAGGAAACCTGACAGGTACTGTAGAGTACCAGACTCCCACAAATTCCTGTTTAAGAATCCTGCTGCAGATAGAGACATTTCCCAGGGACCTAAAGGCATTTAGGCTACAACGGCCAAAAATCCTACCCCTTCTGACAGGATTCTAGGGCTTTAGGCAGATGGGATAAAAAGGTATAGACCTCTGCTACTCTTGCCATCAGGGCTTTAAATTGCCAGCTACGTATGTTAAAGTAACCAACATATTATGTAACTTATTAAACAGAAAATAATGTCTATTCATGATTGTGCAGAACATAGATTTACAAGAGTTAATGCATTCTGCTAACCAAGTTGGTAAACATACTTTGCAGTGTGGTTTTGATGTCTAAGAAGCCTCTTGCTGGGCTGCTGTCATTGGGTCTGTTAGAAGGAATGCTTGGCTAAAGGAACAGTCTTTGCCAGACCATGTCAAAGCAAAATTACTGGATGCACCATTAAACCAAGAGCATCTGTTTGGCATTAAAGCAGTAGTAGTCCTCAAAAGGATGGAGGAAAAAGCTAAATCTATGCAAACTGTTAAAGATTTCTTACAAGTGCAGCCACCTAGATTCAGTAGGGCATTGGCCTTCTAAAAACTGGTCTTTTCCAGTCCCTCCCAGACATTCGCAGTCCAAACCCAGGTGCAGCAGACCACCAAGACTACAGTCCCAGGGTATGCACAGATCTAAGCAGTGGAGTGCTCCCACCCCCAAAACGGGGAGAAGTAAGCCGCCATCCTATGGTAAAATTTCGCAATGACTTTTGCTTAACTCTTCCAAGCCTTGCCCCCATGTATTTGCACCTTTAGGAGGGAAACTTGCCCCACATGCTAAAAACTTTGAGTACAGTACCCAGGACAGATTGGTATTAAACATTGTTTCCCAAGGATACATATTACACTTTCACTCACTTCCAACCCCAAGCGGATGTCCAGACCTCCCCCAAACCAGTGGGCAGGGGCCCAAAAGCAAGTACTTTGTCTTTTCAGTATCAAGGCTGTTCAACCTATCCCAGCAGAACAAAGGGGACAAGACTTTTATTCCAGGCTGTTTCTGGTACCCAGAAAAGAAAACTCTTGGCGTCCTGTCCTGGATCTGTCTATTCTCAACACCGTTCTGGTGGTTCCAAAATTTAAAATGCTTAATCTCCAACAGATGCTTCCTATGCTAGCCAAGGATTACTGGCTAGCAACCCTAAACTTACAAGAATTTTATTAGCACATCCCCATAAGGGAATCTTGTGGGAAATACCTATGTTTCAGAGCAGGCTGTCTGCACCATCAGTTCTCTGCACTTCCCTTTGGCTGATCTATTGTGCCCAGGGTATTCGCAAACTGCTTGGCTCCAGACATTGCATATTGCAGGCATAGAACAATTCAAATTTACCCATACTTGGACGATTACCTGATTCGGTCGGACAGTCCAGAATTGTTACTACAGCACCTGACATTTGTAAAGAGACTTCTAACTTCACTGGGCTAAATCTTCAACGAAAAGGAATCACATCTGGTACCCAGCCAACAAATTGTATTTCTGGGAGCAAGCTTGAACAAAACTTCCCAAATGGCATTTCTCACTCCAGAAAAACAAATTTATTTGACAGACTACTTCAATCTACTGGCCACCAAAACCCAGCTATCTGCCAAAAAGATACCGCAAGCCCTAGGGTTCATGGCCTCTTGCATTCTACTAATTCCATATGCAAGACTGCATATGAGGAAACTTCAGTGGTACTTAAAAAGTCTCTGGTGTCAACATTCTCAGGACCTGAAAACAGTGATTCTTATCATTCCTTGCCTGAGGACAGAGTTCCTTTGGTGGGTAGAGGCCTGCTACCACAACAAGGGACTCCCTTTCACTCAACCCCGTGCCGGCCAAACCTTAACAGACGCATCAAACTATGCGTGGGAGGGGCTCACATGACAGGATAATGCATTCAAGGCAAATGGAGCCCAAAGCAAATGCACCTGCATATCAATCAAAAGGAATTATTAGCTGTACAGAATCCTCTGGCTGCCTTTAAGGGCCTTATTCTTCCAGGACAACTATTGGTAAGGACAAACAACACCACAGTTGTGTTATATTAACAAGCAGGGGGGAACACATTCCTACCCACTCTGCAGATTAGCCATGGCTCTGTGGAACACAGCCTTGAGCAACCAAGTGCACCTGCAAGCGCAATTCCTGCCAGGAAACTAAATTCACTGGCAGACGACTTGAGCAGAAATCTCATGGACCCACACGAGTGGAAACTGGAGCCCAAAATATTCAAGCTTTTGAGGAACAGGTGGGGGGCACCAGAGGTGGACCTCTTTGCTTCCCCTCAGAACTATCAATTGAGCAAATATTGCACCAGAGCTCCCCACAGCCAAGCTTGGAAGGTGGATTTCCTGTCCTTTACCTTTGAAAGCCTCTCAGTCTATGCCTTCCCCCCTCTGCCCCTCCTCGAAGGTTCTACTAAAGGTCAAACAGGACAGTCCAAGGATAATCCTCATTGCACCAGACTGGCCACACCAGCACTGGTACCCTCTTTTGTGCATTCTGACAGTAGTGCCAGCATGGCACCTGCCTCAGACACCTTCCCTGCTATCCTAACAGGAGGGCTAGATTTTGCATCCTCAGCTACAGACCCTGAACCTAGTAGCCTGGCTCATCCCCTGAACTCATCACCAGCAACCCTCAGTAAGCAGGTGCTGGATGTCATTCTGGAGCAAGGAGGTCTAGTACTAGAAAGTCGTATTCGCAAAAGTGGAAAATATACTGTTCCTGGAGCCAGTCTCAGGGAATGGACACAACTGTGGCCAGCTTGCCCCATATACTAGATTCCTTAACAGAAATGCTCCACAAAGGCCTATCCTTCTCCATTTAAGATTCATGCCTCTGCCATCTCAGCTCATTATTATACTGAGCCACCCCTCATCTCTCATCCTCTGGTCGAACAGTTCCTGAGAGGAGCCAAAGACCCCCCCAGGAGAGCTACAAGTCCCGCCTAGGACCTTAACTTTATATTGGAAAAGCTCACACTTCCGCCCTTTGACCTGCTGCTACAGCAGAGTTAAAATTCCTCTCTTTGAAAACAGCCTTACTTCTAGCCATCACTTCAGCAAGGAGAGTCTGAATTCCAGGCCCTTATAGCCGTGAAACCCTTCATTATCTTCCATGGGGACAGTGTTTCAATCAGAACTAACCCATCATTTATGCCCAAGTTGGTATCTAGTGTGGCTTTAAACCAGTCAATTCATTTGACAACTTTTTTCCCTAATCCTAAGAATAAGGGGGAAAGGATCCTGCACTCCCTGGACATGCACAGACAGCTTAGATTGTCTGGACAGGACTAAGTCTTTCAGAAAATCTGACCAGCTGCTTGTCAGCTTTGCTGCAGGGGCAGAGGGCAAGGCCATTTCAAAGCAAACCATTTCTAAATGGATAGCACACTGCATCCATTTCTGCTACAAACACCATTGGAAACCTACCCCCCTGGGGATCGGAACACATTCCACTAAGGCTTCATTAACCCTCTACAGCTTTTCTCAGGCGAGCCCCTACCAGGGCCCTCCTGGAAGCTGCAACCTGGAGGTCTGTACACACTTTAACCAAGTATTACCACTTAACTATCTTTTTTTTACATCCAGAGCTGGATTTGCCACAGCAGTCTTACAGGGCCTAATTGCCAGCCCTAGTGCTTAACTACCTCCTCCCATCCTCAGCTTTGGGAATCCACCCAAATGTGATGACTGCAGCAGTGAAACACTAAGAACATAGTGCAGTTGTGTACACTTACCATAAATGTAGATGTTAGTGTATTCACTGTTGCAGTCCTGGTTACCCTCCCTCCAGTCCCCTGACTTCTCTCTACTTCTCCCTATCTTTTTGTTTGGCATATCTTATATCATTGGTATTTGCTTTTTGTTGCGGGTGTTTCATACCGTGTAATTGCTTCCTATTTTAGGGGCTCCTGACATCTGAGGCAAGAAAAACTGATATGGCATCAGCTGCGTGTTTTTATACCCCTGACGACCTGATGTCATGGAAGAGCGACAGCATCTGAGACAGAAATCCCAAGACTCTGGTATTCAGATCGACTGAGTGCTACCTGCAGGCAGATAACCCAAATGTAATGACTGCAACAGTGAATACACTCTAACATCTACATTTATGGTAAGTGTACACAACTGTACTTTGTGTGCACTTACCATAAATGTAGATATTCGAGTGTATTCACTTTTGCAGACCTGGATGTTCTTCGTGTTTCACTGTTGCAGTCATCACACTTGGGTTGTCTACCTGCAAGTAGCCCTCAGTCAGCCCGAATACCAGAGTCTTGGGAATTCTGCGTTGGATGCTGTCACCTCTTCCCTGATGTCAGGTCGTCAGGGGTATAAAACATGCAGCCAACTCCATTACATCAGCTTTTCTTGCCGAGTGGAGCCCGAAGCAGAAGCAGTTCACAAGTGCCGGTCGGCCGCTACCTGAAATTTTCATTATTCAAGTTTCAAACCTAAAGTCTTCTAAAGCTAAGTACCCCATTGGGGATCCTTCTTTCTTGCCCTAACCAATGTTAGAAAAAATTAGCAATTGTCTTCCTGTGGAAAGCAAATACCTCAGAGATTTTCATTCTTACTGCGTCACCTGTTTAGGCCCAGACCATGACGTTCCTCACTGTCTTTTTTGTGCTCTGTTCAACGCCCAAACTATTCATCATCGGACTATTTTTGTCACTAAATTCTTTTGCTCTCATTCTCCGTATTCTAAAATGGCTTCTATAAGCCATCAGAATACAGATCTTCCAAAAAAACATAAGGATAAAGACTGAGACAGACTGCTTATGTCCAAAACTGCCGACAAAGCTTCCGTTAAGCTAGTCGCCAGTCCGCCAGTACTCGGGTGCTTTAGAAGCCCTTGATACCCGCTTCTACAGATTCACAGGCTTCTGCTAAGACCTATTTGGAGTCCGGTATGCCACAAGATGTTTCTTCGACTGTGGAACCTGAGGATGTCTCTACCTTGGATGGGTCCGGAGGCACTGTGAAGGCACCAGCTTCTGAGGGTGTATTCAGGCCTTCTAATGTTCGTATTAAACAGACTTCCTTGCTTTTGACTAAAACTACCGAATTTCTCAGACCCAGAGTTTGCACTATGCCTAGGAAACCTACGACCAAAGCGCATTCTCTAGCTCCCATGCCGCAGAAACAAATGCTTAAAATGGCTGAAGACCTTATTACTTTAATCAGTGGAAGTCTGCCTTTACCCTCTAAAAGGTAAAGAATTAATTTTCCTTCTGATTCAGCAGATCATGAGTCCATTGACTCTGATCCCTCTGATTACCAGGACACATACCCTGATCTCCACATGAGGATTCAGATGCAAAAGATTCCATTCCCTCTGCCTCCCCCCCCCAGAGGATTTTTCTTTTATACCCTCTGAGAGCATTTGTTTTGGCAGTGCTAGGACTACCTACAAGTCCGAAAAGAGACTGGGAGAATTTTTTAACTTGCCTCAACATAAGCCCCCTAACTGTCACCCCTCTTCTGAAAATTGTAGATTTCTTCATGGAATCCAGTCTTACCCCTGATACTTTGCCTCCAGCTCCTAGAAAGCCTGACAGGTACTACAGAGTACCTGGCACTCTCAAATTTATTTTCAAAAGTCCCAATGCGGATCCAGAGACCATTTCCCAGGGACCTAAAATTTTTAAGGCTACTACAGCCAAAAACCCTAGCCCTTCAGACAGGGATTCTAGGTTTTTAGACGTGGGGCAAGAAAGTATATCGCTGCAACTCTAGCTGTCAGGGCTTTGAATTGCCAGTTTCACTTGTTAAAATACTTAGCAGCATGTTTTAGAACTTATTAAAAAAATGACCATTCCTGATTGTGCGGAAAATAAAGTTTTACAACAGTTAATGCATTCTACAAACCAAGTTGGAAAACATACTTGGCAGTGTGATTTTGATGCCTTAAAAGCATCTTGTTGGGCTGCTGTCACTGAGTCTGTACTGAGAAGGTATACTTGGCTGAAGGAATAAATCTTTCCAGACCATGTCTATGCAAAATTACTAGATGCTCCATTAAACCAGGGACATTTGTTTGGCACAAAAGCAGAAGTTCTTAAAAAGATGGAGCAAAAAGCTAAATGTATGCTACCTGTTAAAGATTTCCTACAGGTACAGCCACCTAGATTCAGTAGGAATTGGCCTTCAAAGAGCTGGTCCTTTCCAGTCCCTCCCAGACCTCAGTCCAAACCCAGGGGCAGCAGACCACCAAGACTACAGTCTCAGGGCACACACATCTAAACAATGTAGTGCTCCCACCTCATAAACAGGGAGTGATAAGTCACCCCCTTATGGAAAAAGTTTACAATCACTTGTCCTTTATCCTTCCCAGCCACTCCCAAGTACTATCACCCCAGGAGGAAAAAAACACCCTGCATGCAAAAAACTGGGAGTACATTACCCAGGACAGATGGGTCTTAAACATTGTATCCCAGGGATACAGATTCTATTCCCCGCTGCCAACTCCAAGCGGGTTACCAGACCTTCCCTCAAACCAGTGGGCTGAGGCCCAAAAGCAAGTGCATTCTCTTCTTAGTATCAGGGCTAATCAGCCTGTCCCAATAGAGCAAAGGGGACAGGGTTTTTACTCCAAACTGTTTCTGGTGCCCAGAAAAGAAAACTCTTGGTGCCCTATCTTGTATCTGTCAAGTCTCAACACCTTCCTGGTGGTACCAAAATTCAAAATGCTTACACTCCAACAGCTGCTTCATTTGCTAGCCAAGGACTTCTGGCTGGTCACCCTAGACTTAAAAGAAACCTATCTGCGCAACTGTATAAGGGAATCTTGCTGGAAATATCTACGTTTCAGGCAGGCTCTGCACTATCAGTTCTCTGCACTTCCCTTTGTCTTATCTATTGCGCCCAGGGTATTCACAAAGTACCTAGCTCCAGCCATTGCATACTGCAGGCAGAGAAAAATTCAAGTTTACCCATACTTAGACAACTGCCTGATTCAGGCGGACAGTCAAGAACTGCTATTACAGCACCTGACATTAGTAGAGAGACTCCTAACTTCCCTGGGGTATACCATCAACGAAAAGAAGTCACATCTGGTACCCAGACAAAAAATTGTATTCCTGCGAAGCAAGCTTGAACACAACTTCCCAGGTGGCATTCCTTTTTCCAGAAAATCAGGTTTGTTTGGCATACTACTTCAAACTACTGGCTGCCCAAACCCAGCTATCTGCAAGGCAAATACTGCAAGCCCTGGGATTCATGGCCTCATGCATTCTCCTAATTCCGTATGCACAACTGCATATAGGGAAACCTCAATGGTACTTAGTCTCTGGTGTCAACATTCTCAGGACCTGGAAACAGTGATTCCTGTCATTCCTTGCCTAAGGACAGTTTTCCTTTGGTGGGCAGAGGCCTGCTACCACAACGAGGGGTTCCCTTTCATTCAACCCCCTGCTGCCCAAACCCTGATAACAGACGCATCAGGCTATGCATGGGGGGGGGGGGGGGGGGGCTCAAATGGCAGGCAAATGCATTCAAGGCAAATGGAGCCCAGGACAAATTCACCTGCAGATCAGTCAAAAAGAAATGTTAGCTCTACAGAGTGCACTGACAGCCTTCAAATACCTTATCGTTCCAGGACAACTCTTGATAGACAGACAACACCACAGTCATGCGGTACATAAACAAGCAGGGGGGAACTCACTCCTACCCACTCTGCAGGTGAGCCATGGCTCTGGAACACGGCATGAGCGTTCAAGTGCACCTGCAAGCTCAATTCTTGCCAGATAAAGAAAATACACTGGCAGATGACTTGAGTAGAAATCTAATGGACCCACACAAGTGGAAACTGGAACCCAACACATTCAAGCTTCTAATCCGCAAGTGGGGAACACCAGTGGTGGACCTCTTCGCTCCCCCCCGGAGCCATCAATTGAGCAAATTCTGCGCCATAACTCCCCACAGCCAAACATGAAAAGGGGGGATGCCTTGTCCTTTACACGGGAAAACCACTCAATCTATGCCTTCCCCCTCTACCCTTCCTCACAAAAGTACTACTCAAGATCAAACAGAACAGGCCAAGGACAATCCTGATTGCTCCAGACTGGCCACACCAGCACTGATACCCACTTTTACACAGTCTGACAGCAGTGCCACCCTGGCACCTGCAAATTACCTCCTCTCTGCTGTCCCAGTAGGAGGGCCAGATTTTGCATCCTCCGCTGTAAACCCTGAACTTAGCAGCCTGGCTTATTCTCTGAATGCATCACCACCAGCACTCAGCAAATAGGTGTTGGATGTCGTCCTTGAACCCAGGAGTCCTAGTACAAGGAAATCCTGTTCAGAAAAGTGGAAAAGATGCAGCTCTTGGTGCCATTCTAAAGTTAAGGACCCAACTGTGCCCTCCTTACCTCAAATCCTAAATTACCTAGCAGAACTGCTGCACAAAGTCCTATCCTTCTCTTCTATTAAGATTCATGCCTCTGCCATCTCAGCTCATTACAGTACTGAGCCACCCCTCTTTTCTCACCCTCTGGTCAAACCGTTCCTGAGAGGCGCTAACAATTTAAGACACCCCAGGAGAGCTCTCATTCCTGCCCTGGGACCCGAACTTTGTTCTAGAGAAGCTCACGCTTATCCCTTTTGAACCTTCTGCTGCAGCACAGTTCCTCTCTTGGAAAACAGCCTTACTTCTAGCCATCACTTAAGCAAGAAGAGTGAGTTGCAGGCCCTTATTTCCGTGGAACACTTCATTATCTTCCATGCGGACAGGGTTTTCCCTCAGGACTAACCCATCATTTATGCCCAAGGTGGTGTCCAGTGTGGCTTTAAACCAATCCATCCATTTACCCACATTTTTTCCTAATCCACAGAATAAAGAGAAAGGATCCTGCACTCCTTGGATGTGCACAGACAGCTTAGGTTCTGCCTTGACAGGAATAAACCTTTCGGAAAGTCTGACCAGCTGCTAGTCAGCTTTGCTATAGGGGCAGGGGGCAAGGCCATTTCAAAGCAAACCATCTCCAAATGGATAGCACACTGCATCCATTTCTGCTACAAACACCATGGAAAACCTACCCACAGGGGATCAGAACCCATTCCACTAGGGCTACCTCAACCTCTCCAGCATTTCTCGGGGAGTTCCTACCAGGGACATCCTGGAAGCTGCAACCTGGAGTTCAGTACACACCTTCACCAAACATTACCACTTGCCTATCTTTTTTCTAAATCCAAAGCTGGATTTGCTACAGCACTCTTACATGGCCTGCTAGCCAGCCCTAATACTTCTTGACTGCCTCCACCTTTCCTCAGCTTTGGTAATCAACCCGTGTGATGACTGCAACAGTGAAACACTAAAAACATAGTACAGTTGAGTACACTTACCATGATTGTAGATGTTTGAGTGTATTCACTGTTGCAGTCCTGATTACCCTCCCTCCAGCCCCCTGACTTTTGTATTCTTTCTACTTATCCTCTTTTTGGCCATATCTTATGGCAGTGGTGTTGACTTTTTACTGGAGGTGTTCCACACCATGTAATTGCTTCCTATTTTGGGGGCTCCTGACATCTGGGGCAAGAAAAACTGATGTAATGGTGTCGGCTGCATGTTTTATACCCCTGACGTCATGGAAGAGGCAACAGCATCCGATGCAGAAATCCCAAGACTCTGGTATTCTGGTCGACTGAGGGCTACCTGCAGGCAGATAACCAAGTGTGATGACTGCAACAATGAATACAATCGAACATCTACATTTATGGTAAGTGTACACAATTGTACTTTTCCCTCCGTCCAGCCCCCTGGCTTTCTCTATCTGACTCCTCTCTATGGAATTCCTAATGACATGGGTATTTACTTTTTACTAGTGTTATTCCACAACATATACTAGCACCCTATTTGGGGGCTCCTGACATTTAGGGCAGTGGCGTTGGCTGCCTGTTTTATACTCCTGATGACCTGTCGTCATGGAAGAAGCGACAGCATCAGACGCAGAAATACTAAGACACTGGTGTTCGGGCTGACTGAGGGTTACCTGCTGGCAGAAAACCCAAGTGTGATTAATTCAACAGTGAATACTCTCGAACATCTACATTTATGGTAATGGTACACAACTGAACTTTGAGGGCTGGTGGATGCCGACGTCAACTTTATGGCCCACGTCAGATGTCTCATGCACTTCAGAGGAACTGAAAGCTTTTGGATACTGGTCTTACATACACAAGACTAGAGGTTTAAACCATATGCAGAATACTGCAACATGGAAGAGAAGGACATCTATGGTTATGGTAAGATTTTACACAACTTTTCTTTACTTAATATGCCTGTTAAGATGAATCCCAAAAGTTGTACAGTGTTCCTATAGTAGGTTTGAGCACTGCAGTATATGGAGGGGTAAGGGCTTCTTTGCATCTAGGTGAAGTACCTTTTACAATCAGTTTTGCTATGTAAAAAAAAGTCTTCATAACTACTGTAAAGCAGTGGTCAAAGGCAACGAATTGTCTTCTGTTTACTAACTGCTGTCATATTCTACCTCACTGTCTTTTGGTGCCCCTCTTTTCACTTTCTCTGTCACCGTTTTTCCTTTTGTTTCACTCTTTTTGTTTAACACTTTTTTTTCCTGTTCTATAAATCCACGTCTGTCAGTCTTAACTCAATTCTTGACATGGGGTTTGGTTTTGAACCTCTGAGCCAAGATGGCTGTTCATTGCGGCACGCAATCTCCAAACTCTCGAGCCTGGCTCTACCCACAATGTTCCTCACAGAGATTACCTCAGATCTCATTTGCAGCTTCACAGAGCAGATGTTTGATTATCTTAGTGTTTCACTGTTGCAGTCATTACATTTGGGTAATCTGCTGGCAGGTTGCCCTCAGTCAGCCTGAATATCAAAGTCTTGGATCCTATGTCGGTTGCTGTCTCCTTTTCCATGATATCAGGTCGTCAGGGGTATAAAACATGCAGCAGACACCATTTTCGTTGGTCTTTCTTGCCGTGCAGTGCCCGAAGCAGAAGCAGTTTGCAAGTGGTGGTCGGCTAACTCCTGAAGTTTTCGCATTCGAGTTTCAGAACCAAAGTCTTGTATTAAAGCTAAGTACCCCATTGGGGAAACTTTTTGTTGCTCCTTACCGATGTCAGTTGCATTACTTGTGGGAAGCAAATACCTCATAAGGATTTCCATTTGTACTGTATTCCTTGTCAAGGCCCAGATCATAACATGCCTTGCTGTCGGTTTTGTGCTAGAGTTAGCCAACGCATTATTAAGCGTCTGTATATCCTTGCTTCAACATATTTTCGAAACAGATTTGACTGCCCTGAAATGTCATCAGATAGCAATCCGACTACTGGAGTTCACAAAAAACGCAAAGAAAAGGCCAAAGACAGTCAAGGTCTAAAACTGACAAAGCTTCTCCTAAGCCAGTCGCCGGTACTCAATGAGGCGCTTTCGCAGCCCCTGATACCCACTACTTTAGAGTCGCAGGCCTCTACCGAGACCTATGTGGAGTCTGGCATGCTGCGAGATTCTCAGAATATTGTACCCACGGATATCTCTCCCTTGGATGGGTGCGAAGCTGCTGAGCAGGCACCGGCTTCTGAGGGTGTTTTCAGGCCTCAGCATTTCTATAGAAAACGGACGCCAGCTTCAAAAACAAAGACAAAAGCAACTTCTAAGGCTAAAAAAATGACGCATGAGTCATGTGCTCAGGCCTCTATGCCCAAAAACAGATGATCAAAATGGGTAAAGACTTAATTACCTTGCTCAGGGGTTCCCAACCCCCCCCAAAAAGAGGCCTAGGCAAGGCTCTGATTATGAGTCTACAGATCAGGTTTCTATTTCTTCTGATTCCTCTTTTGATCAGGAATTTTCTGTACCACCCTATGAGGATTCAGATGCAGAAGAATCCATCACATCTGCATCTACTCCTGAAGGTTATTCTTTTGGAGAAACCTTGCATATGTTGAGGGAACATTTTCATTGGGAGAGTTAAGATTTCTCAGAATCAAAAAAGAGGCTTAGGGATTTCCTTCTGCCTCTGGCCATACCTCCTGTATTAGATGTTGTTGATGTGTTTTCGGAATCAAGCATGGCTCCAGATTCCGGCTCCTAGTAAGCCAGACAGATGATACAGGGTTCCTGATGCTCACAAATTTTTATTCAAAAATCCTGCTGCTGACCCTGAAACTATCTCACAGGGTCCTAAAGATGTAAAGGCCTCAACAGCTAAGAATCCTACCCCCTCTGATAGAGATTCCAGGGTGCTGGATAGATGGGGAAAGAAGGTTTATACGTCTGCAACCTTGGCAATTGGGGCTTTAAACTGCCAGTTTCATATGCTTAAATAGCAGCATGTTATGGGATTATTGCAACAGAAAATTATGTTGATTTCTGAATGTGTGGAAAATAAAGAATTACAGTAATGAGTGCATGCAGCAGAACAGGTTGGAAAGCATACTCTGCAATGTGGTTTTGATTCCTTGGAGGCCTTGAGGTATACCTGCATATCCCAATAAGGGAATCGTGCAGAAGATACCTCCGCTTCAATGCTGGTTTTATGCATTACCAATTCTCTGCCCTGCCCTTTGGCTTATCTACTGTGCCCAGGGTCATTACAAAGTGCCTGGCACCAGTAATTACATTTTACAAAGAAGTGTACAAATCTATCCTTACTTGGACGACTGTCTCATTCAAGCAGAAAACAAGGACATTCTTCAGCATCTGGCATTAATAAAAAGGCTTCTAACATGCCTAGGGTACACAAACGAAAAGAAATCACAACTTGTACCATCTGAAAAGATTATATTCCTGGGTGCAAGCTTGAATACAACTGCCCAGATGGTTTACCTTACACCAGACAAACAAAGGCAACTGACTATTTACTTCAAACAGATGGCAACAGAAGCCCAGTTATCTGCAAGACAAATTCTGCAGACTTTGGGGTTCATGGCATCCTGCATTCTACTAATTCCATATGCAAGACTGCATATGAGGAAACTACAGTGGTATCTAAAAAGTTTGTTGTCAACATTGTCACAGTCTGGAAACAAAGATTCCTCTCATTCCCTGCCTACAACAGGAGTTTCTTTGGTGGGCAGAGACATGTCACCAGAACATGGGACGGTTTTTCACTCTACCCTCTGCCACCCAAACCCTAACTACAGACGCATCAGACTATGCTTAGGGGGCCCACCTGGTGGGGAGATTCATTCAGGGCATATGGATCCCAAAACAAATGCATCTGCATATCAACCAGAAAGAGATGTTAGCTGTTCAGAATGCCCTGACAGCCTTCAAGGACTTACTTCATCCAGGACAACTACTGATAAAGACGGACAACACTACGGTTATGTCGTACATAAACAAGCAGGGGGGTACACATTCCTACCCCCTTTGCAGACTAGCCATGGCATTGTGGGACACAGCCTTGACTTACCAAGTACATCTTCAAGCTCAGTTCCGGCCAGGACAACAAAATAGTCTGGCAGACCTAAGCAGTAATCTTATGGACCCCCACGAGTGGAAACTGGATCCACAAGTCTTCAGCATGATAACAGAGAAATGGGGGAGTCCGAACATAGGTCTATTTGCCTCGTCCCAGAATTATCAACTGGACAAATTCTGCACAAGGACTTATCACAGACAAGCATGGAAAGTGGATGCTCTGTCCTTCAGTTGGAAAAAACCTGTCAGTCTACACCTTTCTTCTTCTGCCTCTTCTTCGCAAGGTCTTACTATAAGTCAGACAGGAAAAAACAAAAATGATCCTAATTGCCCCGGACTGGCCTCGCCAGCACTGATACCCAATTCTAAGGAATATGTCTCAACTCCCACCTTGGTACTTGCCTCAAATACCTCATCTACTGTCTCAGCAGAGCAATCAAATTCTGCACAATCTGCTCCAAACTCTGAACCTAGTAGCATTGCTGATCATGTAATTATTCAAACACCTCTCAGTAAATCTGTGATGGATGTCATTTTGGAAGACAGAAGGCCTAGTACTAGAAAATCTTATGCTGATAAATGGAAGAAATTCTGTGCTTGCAACCAAGCACAAGTGACTGACACAGCAAAGCTATATATTCTTCAGATTTTACAATACTTGACTGAGATGCTTGACAAGGGCCTGTCTTTTTCATCAATAAAAATCTATGCCACTGCCATCTCGGCTCATTGCAAAACAGAGCCTCCCATCTTTTCTCATCCTCTGCTAAAACAGTATCTTAGAGGGGCCAAAAATTTAAGCCCCCCCCCCCCCCCAGAAGATCACCAACTCCTGCATGGGACCTCAATTTTGTGTTGGAAAAGCTCACCCTGCCTCAGTTTGAACCAGCAGCTACTGCGGATATAAAGTTTCGATCTTGGAAAACAGCTTTCCTTCTGGCAATCACTTCAGCAAGAAGGGTTTCAGAACTACAGGCCCTCATGGCTGTGGAGCCTTTTATTACTTTTTTCCCGGACAGGGTGTCCCTCAGGACCAATCCTTCCTTTATTCCTAAGGTGGTATCCAGTGTGGCTCTTAACCAAGCTATTCACCTGCCAACTTTTTACCCAAATCCGCAGAACAAGGGGGAGCAGATTCTGCATTTCTTGGAAGTACACAGACAACTAAGATTCTACTTAAACAGGAACAAATCTCAGTCTGAGCAGCTACTGATGGCATTTGCTGCAAGATCAGTGGGGAAGGCTATTTCAAAGCAGGCTATTTCAAAGTGGATAAGACACTGCATTCCTTTCTGCTATTTGCATCATGGTAAACTTGTGCCCAAGGGAATCGGGTCACATTCCACCAGGGTTGCATCTACCTCAGCAGCTTTTCTCAGAGGGGT
The DNA here is from genome assembly GCF_019279795.1 of Protopterus annectens. Taxonomy (NCBI): domain Eukaryota; kingdom Metazoa; phylum Chordata; order Ceratodontiformes; family Protopteridae; genus Protopterus; species Protopterus annectens. The sequence goes on along the minus strand of NC_056732.1, from coordinate 1,583,651,397 downwards.
GCCAACCAAAGACATTCTAGAAGCTGCTACTCTGAGCTCTGTTCATACATTTACAAAGCATTATCATTTGCCTCTCTTCTGTAAGTCCAGGGCAGGCTTTGCCACTGCAGTTTTGCAGGGCTTTATAGCCGCTTCTAATGCTATTTAGCTCCAGCCTCCCATCCATAGCTTAGGGATTCTACCCAAATGTAATGACTGCAACAGTGAAACATGAAGAACATAGTACAGTTCATATGATCGACACTCATTTGGTCGACAGTTCATTTGGTCGACAAGCAGATTTGCCCCCTTCCCCAATGTTGAACAACCCTGGAGTTGATATATATAGTTAGGGTGGGTGCGGGGGGCACAGCCCCCCACCTAAAATGCTTGTCGACCAAATGAACCGTCAACCATATGAATTGTCGACCATGTCAGGTAGACCCATATACACATAGAGATATAGATATATAGATATATGTAGATATAGATATGTATAAAGATATATATGTATATATATTTTCTCCCCATTTGGGGGGCACCTGACATTTGGGGCACGAAAAACTAAAGAAAATTGCCTCGGCTGCATGTTTTATACCCCTGACTACCTGACGTCATGGAAGAGGAGACAGCAACCGACGCAGGACCCAAGACTTTGATATTCAGGCTGACTGAGGGCAGCCTACCAGCGTATTACCCAAATGTAATGACTGCAACAGTGAATACACTCTAACATCTACATTTATGATACATGTACACAACTGTACTTTCCTTCTAAGTCTTGGCATATTTTTTCTGAGAGTATTGTTTAATTTGTGCACTTCCTTCTTTCTATAACTCATGTTTCTTACCCGCTTCTCCCTTTCTTATCGCAGTTAATTTTCCCCCATTTGTCTGTCTTCTACTATGGGTAGACTATCCAGTACCATCGTTTGCACGGTTTCCTCTCCCTTTGTTACAGTTTTACGGTATTCTGACATACTATCATTGCTGTCTTCTGTTTTAAAAAAAAAAAACTTTCTAAAACTTTCTGTTCTTGTATGTCTTTCACACTCTTCTGTAGTTTGTATTCTGACCATCTCTTCCAGTTGTTATGGCTGTATAACAGGAAAAACTTTCTCCTTCAAAATTCACTAATGGTATCTCTGGGTTTAAGAGGTGCAAATAATATGAGGGTAAAATGCCTAACTCAAGTGGAAATGCCATGTGTGTGTACTGCCTTGGAAAAATACATTTACAGGAAAACTGTGCAGTTTGTCATGGGTTTTCATCCTGAACCTTAACAGAAAGAAAGAATAAACTAATTTTGAATGGACTCCTTAAATCCTGATTTGACAAGGCCATTTCTTAGTCCAGGACTAAAGCTAACACGTCTTCATCACATGCTTCAAAGAAAAGGCCTTCCTCACTTCCAAGGTCCGTAAAGCAGTCAAGGAAAATAAAAATTTCTTCGGTACCGAAGAGGTCATTGGCACCAGAGATTCTGACTGGAGCTACTTCTAAACTGGCTTTGGAGCTGACAGCTTCTTCTTTGGCACCTACTGATACATTGCTACTGAAGCAATTAGAGCTTCCTTTGCTCCCAAGAATGTCGTATTCTTCATCTGTGGACCCTTTTAAAGACGCTCCTTTTGTGGAAGTGAGAACCCCTAAATCTCTTTCCACTGCATCTGTTCAATCTACTAAGTGTGTCCCAGAGGCAGATGTCATGAGACTGCTGGATCAGCTCCTGGTGGTGAGAAGATTGCCTTTGGTTCCGATCCACACTGGCATTAGAAGCATTCATCCTATGACACCCACATACCCTCCTACTCCAACCTTTGCTCAGCCTTTGGAGCCATCGATCCCGACTGTCCCGACTGACTGTTTCGGTTCCGGTAGCATCCTCTTCTCTGGTTCTGAGAACTGCCTTGGGTACCTCGAAGCGTTTGGCACTGAAGACCTCTTTGGGTCGAGACTCTCTTGTCTGATCCGAGATATACGGTACCTTTTTGGTTCCTTTGGAACCATCCAGGTCTCTTAGCACCTCAGCCTTTGTATTGTCTACCCAGGCTTCTGCTCTGGTGGCTTCCTCCTCGGTGCATGGTGTGACCCTGTTTCCAAAGGAGTCTATTTTGGTACTGGGCTCCCATCCCTCTACAGGGTGGGCCAGCCTTCTGGGTTATGGAGAAGGCATTGTCTCTTGAAGACTCTCAGTCCTTGCCATACCTGTCAGGACAGATTCTGCATCTCCTTGGACTGCGCTACCGTCAGTCTAATCCCCTGGACAGAGGGTACAAAAGTTTCAGGTAACACCTACCTTAGTATTCTCCTCTTCAGATACTTCCCCGGATCATCCTCCCCGAGGAAGTCCCTACAAAAAGAAAGTACAACAGGAAGCACGTAGACTTTCCGGCAGAGTCTTTCACTGAAGGTACTGATTTTGATGAAGGTTCCCCCGGGTCACCCCCTGATGATTTTTCCTTTGAGGACATCGTAGAACCCCTGAAACAGAGGAGTGTCTGGTCTTCCTCCCAATCTTCCTCTGAGGAACCAGTATACCTGGAGGTTTTTTGTGACCAACCCTCCTCCTCTTGGATCTCTCCGCCTGCTGCCGATCTCATTAAACTGATTGCTCAGTGGGAATGGAAGATGTGTGATGCCATGCAGCCAATCCCTGAGAAACATCATAGGAGTATTATCCGCCTCTGAGGAGGGAACGCATTGGGCTAAAGGAATTCTTGTTGATGCTGTGGTGGTAGCGGCCGCCACCAGAAAGGAACTTGCCAAGGAAAGTCCTACTATCCATCTTTATAACCACAGTCTAGGACTATGGATAGATTTGTGGAGCACATTTATGCTTCATCTACCTTTCCTCTAAGGTCTTTGAATTATATGGTGCACTTTACATGACTACAGAGGGACCTGATTAAGGAGCTTTCAGATACCCTCAATGGAGCAGTGGCTGAGGGAGTAAGAGATAAAGTTGCTTCTCAACTTGCAATCCTAGAAGCGATTTCTAACTGATACTTGATCTTCCCTATTTGGGCCAAGGTAAAAGATACCCTAGCCAGATGTGAAAAGGACAGTAACACCCTTTCTGCCATTGGCATATGTTTCTAAACTCCTTAAAGACCATACTCTAGGAACCAGAGGAGTGGGAGACTGTAGTTGAAAAAATTCAAAGGGCCTTTCCAGGATTCTCGAGGCAAAGCCTTTTCCCTGGGCAGAGGGGGAAGCAATAGAAGACGCCACCATAGAGACAGAAATGGACCGCAAAACCAGGGATCCAGAGAGACCTTCTCTGGAGCTTCTTACCAGTTTCCCTGAATCGTACAGATTGCCCGCCTCTTGGAGGCTGCCAGGCGACTGCTTTCTCTGCACCAATCTGTTTGGCAAATGTTAACAGACAAATCTGTGCAGGGAATTGTATACAGAGGTTACCGTATTCCTCTATCACAATCTCCGTAATCCCAGGGAAAATGCCGAGATGTACCACCCAGTCTCAGGGAAGCAGCAGTTCTAGAAATTCAAAAACTGCTAAGCAAAAGAGTCGTCCACAAAGTCCACCAGAACAGAAAGTGATCCAGTTTTACTCGTTTCTTTTTAATGCCCAAGAAAACAGGGGACTGGAGACCCATGTTGGATCTCAACCAATTCAACAAGGCAGTTCAACAAACCATATTCCAGATGGTCACTGTTGAGACGATATTTCCATTCCTGGAAAAAGACGAGTGGATGTGATCTGTCGACCTCCCAAGACTCTTATTACCACATAAAAATGGAAGAGCTCCAGGAGGTTTTTGCGCTCCCGACTGGGAGCCAGTCATTTCCAGTTCTGAGCACTGCCCTTTTGACTTAATACAGCCCCCAGGGGTTTACCAAATGCAAGGCAGTGGTAGCAGCTTATTTAAGACTGCAAGGGTTTATAATATGTATTTTCATATCTCGACGACTGGTGCCTCAACACTGCCACCAGGCGTCAGAACAGACATGAGATTACATCATACATCTCTGTACATCTCTTGGAATAACTTGAAACTTCGAAAAGTCCACACTACAGCCCACTCAGCAAGCAGATTTCATTGGAGCTCACTTAGACACTGTCTGGAATGACACTGTGTCTAAGTGAGCTCAGTACTGGCGTAACCAGTCAGGAGGAGAAGAAAACCACACTCACTACAATTCCAGTCTCACAAAGACCTACCACGACAGCAAACCAAACACATAAACACACAAAAACATACTCGGAGGCTCTAAATAAAAATCTGCCTACGCAGCATAGACCTCCAAAGCAGACACCCAAGCAACTGCTACCCCAAAACAAAACACGTGCAACACATAGCTCACAAAGCCAGTGTGCCGAACAGTCACAGCCCTTAAGGCTAAACAACACATCTGATACACTTGTAATAAGTGACTTTCGTCAGGCACACTGATGTCCCGCTCACCAGGCTGAACAAGAAGGGTCATGGTGAGCTGCCTGTCGGGCACAAGGATCCACCACATAACACAAGCACTCAGGTCACTCCAAGGTAAGTACAAATATGACTCGGTCATCGTCCATACTGGTGTGAATGACCGGAGACGTACCTCCTTGGACTACATGAAAAGAGACATAGAGGAGCTCTCTGAGCATGTAGCCCAGGCCGGTATGACCCTGACCTTGAGTAGCATCTTGCCCTCACCAAGATTGATGCCACAATATGAAGACAAGATGATCAATTTCAACAATTGGCTTAAGTATTGGTGTCATTCAAAGGGGATCCAGTGCCTGTATGCCTGGGATGACGTGCTCGACAAGCCATGGTGCTTCGCTAGGGACAGCTTGTACCTGTCACCCCTGGGCTTTCGGATATAGGCAAAGGCTCTTGCCAGCCCCATAGTGCCTTTTTTAGGCAAGGCTCAAAAGACAAACCCACCTCCATAGGTATCACAAGGGATAAGAAACTGAGTAATGCTACTCAACGCCAGAAGTCTAAACCTCAAGATGCACGCACTCGAAATTCTCCTTAGCATGGAGAATATAGATATCTGTGCAGTAACAGAAACCTGGTTCAAGGCTCCCGAGAGCACCCCAGCACTACCAGGTTATACCTCATACCATGTTTTTCGGCCCCAAAATTTGGACCGAACCACAAAAGGAGGGGGGGAATCAATATTCGCCAAAGATACCCACACCTCCAGGTTGGTGGCACAGCATGAACCATCAGAGACTATCCATGTGCAACTAACAGTGGGTAAAACTGCCTTCCAGTTTATAGCCTGCTACAGACCATCCTCCCAAACCCAGGAACCCCACTCGGCCTTCCTGAGAACACTGGAAAATATGAAGGTCTCTCCAAACACCATTATATTTGGCGACTTCAACTACCCAAACATAGACTGGGAGCAGTACTCTAGCTCCAACACCCTAGCCCAAAGGTTCCTAGAATTTATAAACTCAAATGCTATGGAACAACTTGTTGCAACTCCCACAAGAGGGGAAAACATACTGGACCTGATCATCACCAACATGGGGACTCTATGCTCCAGACCAGAAGTGTATCCCTCACTGGTAAGATCAGACCATAAACTAATCTCACTAGATATTCACATCCCGACCCCACCCCCTGCCCAGAAAACCACAGTGGAAAACTTCTCTAAAGCAAATTTCACACTCCTCAAAACCGAGGTGAAATCCTTCAAAGCCCCCGGGCCTGTGGAAAGTACGGCCCAGACCGCAAAATCCTTTATAAATGCATTCTGTGAACACCTTCAGGGATGCATGGATCATGCAATCCCAAATAAAACCAAGACCCAATCCTCCAAGGTTAGGCGTCATTTCTGGTGGACCCCAGCCATAAACAAACTATACAAAAGAAGGAGGAAGCTACTACATGATAGAGCAAAATCCCAAAAAGGGAAGGCATCTCTGATTAGTATTAGCAAAAAAACTACGGGCACTCATAAAATCGTCTAAGGCCAGCTTAGAGAGAAAAATTGCAAAGGACACTAAGGATAATCACAAGGCTTTCTTTAGTTATGTTAGGAAACTGGGTGGGAATTCCCAGATATGCTCAGAATTAGTCCAAAATGACAAAAAATACACTGGACCGACAGACATTGCCAGCATCCTAGCTGACAGGTTCAGCGCAAACTTCTCCCCCCCTCCCCACCAAAAGGGCAAATATCTATCCCAGCAGAGTGCTGCCCCCCTGACATCTCAGATGTTCAGGTAAGAGCCGCCCTCTTCAAAGCAAAAATCACAGCATCAATGGGACCAGCCGGTGTCCCGGGCTGCGTCCTACATGAACTCCAAGAAGAACTAAACCCAAACATAAAACTACTGTTCAATCTCAGCCTTCCTACAGGATATGTACCCAAAGTGGCGTTTAGCAACAGTGGTCCCTCTCCACAAAGGTGGTGCCTCAACGGATCCTGGAAACTGTCGCCCCATAAGCCTGACTAGCTTGGTCTGCAAAGCTATGGAAAGGATCGTCATGGACCCCATAAATAAAGATATTGGGGACATACAGACACTGGATCCTACCCAGTTAGGCTTTGTTAAGGGCAGATCCTGCCTCTTAAACCTGGTCGATTTCTTTGAAACAGTCACCAAGGCCATTGACGAGGGGAAGGTGGTCCACACAGCCTACCTGGACCTTGCAAAAGCCTTCGATACAATACCCCACTCGGGCATTATAGATAAGCTCACCACCTTAAATATAAACCCCTATGTCACTAGATGGGTTGCAAACTTGCTGAAGGACAGAGCCCACATGGTTAGAATTGCTGTAGCCATGTCAGACTCCAAACCAGTTACAAGTGGCATCCCACAGGGATCAGTCCTGGGACCTCTCTTGTTCGGTATATATTTCTCGGAGGTACAGGCTAACACAGAGGGACTGTGGCTGACCAAGTTCACAGATGACTGCAAAATGGGCGCCATAATAGACTCTCCAGCAGACACAAGCATCCTACAAAAGGGCCTTATAGAAACAGACAACTGGTGCCAGAGCCATGGCCTCAAGCTAAACGCCAAAAAGTGTATAGTCATCCCCTTTGGCAAAAACAAAGTGCCCACAAATTACCACATAGGTGGTAATCCATTAAGTACGGAAGAAGTAATTAAGGACCTAGGTATCCAAGTTGATAGCAGTCTCTCATTTCACAACCATGTGGGCAAAGTGGTTAGAAAAACATTTTATATAGCCCACCTAATCATGAAGGGATTCACATCTTGATCAGGGGAGGTCATCGTGCCTCTTTACTCATCCCTCATCAGGCCCATAATTGAGTACTATGCCCCTTTTGGGATGTACCTTACCAGACACCTGCCGCAATTGGAAAGACCCCAAAAGTACCTCACCAAGAGGATCAAAGGGCTCAAACAGATGCCATATGCTGCCCGGTTAAAGAAACTCCAGCTCTACTCAGTGGCATACTGCCTGCTGAGAGGCGATCTGTGCCTGACTTATAAAGCCATGTCCAACCCGGAATTAATGGACATGCTGCACCTCAGAAAATCCAAATCCCATTGAGCTATGTGCTCGAGAGACATGAACCTCAGCACTGAAATAAATAGGACATGCTGGAGGGACAGATTCATAACCCAGAGGCTCCCTTCACTCTGGAATAAAATCCCAGTCCAGGTTAGGCAGAGTCCCTCATTGACTGTCTTCAAGAGGAATCTTGATGAGTGGATGGGAGATTGTAGGTTTACCCCGGGTATCACTTCTGTGTCACTGTTAGACGGAGGCAGAGTATACTAACCTCGAAAAAGGGCATAGCAAAATTAATTTAAAATGTGTGGCGAAAGCCATCCACATTCTGGCTAGGCTTATAAATGCCCTAGGGCAGATAGCCTAGTATGAACCTATGAACCTATGAATTGCATCTCTCCCTCCAGAAAGGCTTCAGTGTATAAGATCCCAGGCTGGTCAATTACTATGCAACTGCAAGGTCCCAGCTAAATTAGTTTTTCAAATATTAGGCAGCAGCAGTCACTCTAGTTCCTTTGACAAGGTATCACATGTGGATATTGCAATGGCTGCTAACATCCCATTGGTCTCTCATACACCAACCAATGTCTCAGACAGTTCTGATTACCAGTCGTTGCAACCACGACCTGTTGTGGTGGCTACTGTCCAGCCAGGTTTTTGTGGGTCATCCTTTCATTCTTCTTTAGTCCCAAGCCACAGTGACCATGGATGCTTCCCAGACAGGTAGGGGATGTATTATCTGAAAGGACAGTCCAAGGTACGTGGTCCCTTTTGGAGGCCAACTTGCGCATCGGTGTGCTAGAGATAAGGACAGTGCTCTTAGCGTTGCAAGCATTCCAAGATGTCCTCTCTCTAGGAACAGTATCATTTCAAACGGACAACATGTCAGTAGTCTGGTACATAAACAAGGGGGAACCAAATCTTACCCATTATGTCAAGAAGCACTCAGTTTGGCAGTGGGCGATTTCTTCCAACCACTTTCTCACAGCAACGCACATTCCGGGGAACTCCGACGTGGTAGCAGGAAAATTGAGCAGATTGAGTGGTCTCTCAATCCAACAGCGGTGAACAAAATTTTTCACCACTGAGGCCAATCCTGCTGCGACCTTTTTGCCTCTCCTCTAAACAAGTGTTTAAATTACTATGCCCTAACACCCCCCCCCCCTTGGTGGAGTCACCCAGAGATGCTCTTCTCCACTATTGCCTCCCAGTCTGCTTTATGCCTTTCCCCCAATTCTTCTCATTTCACACTTCCTGAAAAAAGCCAAAAGAATGGAAAATTCAATAATTCTCATTGCCCTCTTCTGGACTAGATGAATTTGGTTTCCGTTCCTATGGCCTCATTTTACTTGGAAACCATGAATTCTTGACCCAGTTCGAAATCTACTGTCTCACTTGTGAGGGCATGGTGCATCCAAATCTCCCAAAACCTCACACTCATTGCGTGGCTTCTGCAAATGTTCTTCTTTCACTGTTGCATTCATTACATTTGGGTAATCTGATAGCAGGTTGTCCTCAGTCGGCCTGAATTCCAAAGTCTTGGGTCCTGTGTCAGTTGCTGTCTCCTTTTGTAGGTCGTCAGGGGTATAAAACATGCAACTGACACCATTTTCTTTAGTCTTTCTTGACGCGTGGTGCCCGCAGCAGAAGCATTTTCGCAAGTGCCGGTCGGCAGACTACTGAAAAATTCGAGTTTGAGTTTCAGAACCGAAGTCTTCACTAAATACTGTATTCCTTGCCTAGGCCCTGATCACAAACGTGCCTGGCTGTCGGTTTTGTGCTAGATTTAACCAACGCACTATTAAGCGTCGGTATATTTTTGCATCAAAGTATTTTGGAAACCGATTCAACTGCCCAGAAATGTCGTTGGATAGCAATTCGACTAGTGGAGTACATAAAAACCGCAAAGAAAAGGACAGAGAAAGGCAGTTGAGATCCAAAACTGATGAAGCTTCTCCCTAAACCAGTCGCCGGTTTGTCTGTACTCAGTGAGCCGCTTTCACAGCCCCTGATACCCGCTACCTTCCAGTCGCAGGCCTCTACCAACACCCATGTGGAGTCCGGCATGCTGCAAGATACTCAAGGTATTGGACCGATGGATGTATCTCCCTCGGATAGATCCAGAGCAGCTGAGCAGGCACCGGCTTCTAAGGGTGTATTCAGACCTCAGTATTTGTATATCAAACCGACAGCTGCAAAACCAAAGATCAAAGCAACTTCTAAAACTAAAAAAAAGATGCCTGAGCCATGTGCAGCAGGCCTGTATGCCTAAAAAACATATGATCGAAATGGCTGAAGACCTTATTACCTTGATCAGGGGTACCCATCCCCCTCCGGATAAGAGGCCTAGGCAAGGCACTGATTATGAATCTTAGATCAGGTTTCTGTTTCTTCTCATCAGGAATTGCTATACCTCCCTATGAGGATTCTAATGCTGAGGAGTCTATTCCATCTGCATCTCTTCCTGAGGATTATTCATTTGGAGAAACCTTTCATACTTTGAGGGAGCATTTTCACTGGGAGAGTCAAGATTTCTCAGAATCAAAAAAGAGGCTCAAATATTTCCTTCTCCCTCAGCACAAGCCTTTAGCCATCCCCCCTGTTTTAGACATTGTGGATGATGTGTTTTCGGAGTGAAGCTTGACCCCTGACTTCTTACCTCCAGCTCCCATTGAGTCTGACATATTACAGGGTACTTCACTTGCATAATTTTTTTATTTAGAAACCCTGCTGCTGATCCTGAAACTATTTCACATGGTCCAAAGGGAGTTGAGGCCTCAACAGCAAAAAAATCCTTCACCCTCTGACAGGGATTCAAGGGCAATAGACAGATGGGGAAAAAAGATTTATACATTTGCAACCTTGGCAGTCGGGGACTTAAACTGTCAATTTCATATGATTAAGTACCAACAGCATGTTATGGGATTGCTGAAACAGAAAATGTTGATTTCAGAATGTGCAGAAAATAAGGAATTGCAGGAATTATTGCATGCAGCTGAACAAGTTGGAAAGCATACTTTGTAACGTGGTTTTTATTTTTTAGAGGCCTCCTGCAGGGCAGCAGTTACTGGATCTGTGATTAGGAGGCATGCCTGGTTAAAGGAACAAAATTTGGCTGATAATGTTAACGCTAAATTGCTATATGCTGCTTTACAGCATGAATCTCTGTTTGGAATAAAGGCAGAAGAGGTTCTAAAGAAAATGGAAGACAAAGCTAAGTCTATGCAAACTGTTAGACTTTTCCTACAAGTTCAGCCACCTAGATTCAGTAGCCACTGGCCTACAAAAAATTGGTCCTTTCCTGTGTGACACAGAGCTCAAAGGGGCAAATCTAGATGCCCCAAGGGTTCCAATTACCAGGCGCAGGACTCGTACAGGTCAAAGCAATGGGGGCGCTTCCACCTCCAAATTTGGAGGAGAAAAAGTGCAAACCTACAGAAAGCAATCCCAATGACTTCCCTCTGCATACACCAAGCACTTATCTTTTAGCAGCACCCATAGGGGGAAAATTAGCACTTTTTGCTCAAAATTGGCAGTTAATAACCCAGGACAAGTGGGTACTAAACATCGTTTCACAGGGATACATATTCCGTTTCCACACTCTGCCAATGACAGATGGTTGGCCAGATCTGCCAAAAAATCAATGGGCAGAGGCACAAAGACAGGTTACGTCCTTCATGGTTATGGGGGCCATTCAGACAGTACCAGAACAGGAAAAAGGACAAGGTTTTTACTCAAGACTATTCTTGGTACCCAGAAAGGACAAGGCTTGGTGGCCAATACTGGATTCATTGATTTTGAACACATACCTGGACATCCCAAAATTCAAAATGCTGACTTTGCAGCAGCTTCTGCCCATGCTGGGCAAGAATGCTTGGCTGGTGACTTTTAAGACCTAAAAGAGGCATACCTGCATGTCCCAGTAAGACAATCGTGCTGAAGATACCTCATATTCAAGGCTGGCTTAATGCATTAGCAATTCTCTGCACTGCCCTTTGGCTTATCTACTGCGCCCAGGGTCTTTACAAAGTGTCTGGCACCAGTAATTGCATTTTGTTGACAAAGAAGTATACAAATATATCCTTACTTGGACGACTGTCTCATTCAAGCAGAGAACAAGGACACACTCCTTCGACACTTGGCATTTGTGAAAAGGCTTCTTACATGCCTAGGGTACACAATAAACGAAAAGAAATCACAACTGGTACCCTCTCAAAAGATAACATTCCTAGGTGCAAGCTTAGATACAACTGCCCAGGTGGCTTACCTCACGCCAGGCAAGCAAAGGCAACTGACTACTTCAAACTGATGGCAACAAAAACCCAGTCTTATGCAAGACAAATTCTGCACGCTCTGGACTTCATGGCATCCTGCATCCTACTAATTCCATATGCAAGACTGCATATGAGGAAACTTCAGTGGTACCTAAAAAGTTTATGGAGTCAACATTGAGAGTCTGGAAGCAATGACTCCTCTCATTTCCTGCCTGCAACAGGAATTTCTATGGTGGGCAGAGGCATGTCACCAAAACATGGGACTGCCCTTCAATCTACCCTCTGCCAGCCAAACCTCAACAGATGCATCAGATTATGTCTGGGGGGGGGGGGGCCCACATGGCAGGAAGATGCATTCAGGGCTTATGGACACCAAAGCAAGTGCATCTGCATATCAACCAGAAAGAGATGCTAGCTGTTCAGAATGCCCTAACAGCCTTCAAGGATTTACTTAATCCAGGGCAACTACTGATAAAGACGGACAACACCACCGTTAGTCATGTGGTATATAAACAAGCAAGGGGGCACACACTCCTACCACCTTCGCAGATTAGCCATGGCACTGTGGGACACAGCTTTGACCTACCAAATACATCTTCAAGCTCAATTCCTGCCAGGAAAACAAAACGCTCGGGCAGACTATTTAAGCAGAAACCTTATGGATCCTCACAAGTGGAAACTAAATCCACAAGTCTTCAGCATAACAGAGAAATGTGGTAGCCCAAACATAGATCTGTTTGCTTCTCAAAATTATCAATTGAAAAGATTCTGCACAATGACTTATCACAGACAATCATGGAAAGTGGACGCCCTATCCTTCAGTTGGAAAAACCTATTTGTTTATGCCTTTCCCCTTCTGCCTCTTCTACCCAAGGTCCTTTTAAAAGTTAGACAAGAGAAACCAAAGATGACACTAATTGCCCCGGACTAGCCCCGCCAGTACTGGTACCCAGTCCTAACGAACTTGTTTCAATACATAGCTTGGACCTTACCTCAAAGACCTCAACTACTATCCCAGCAAAACAATCAGATCCTGCACAATCAACTACAGACTCTGAACCTAGCAGCATGGCTAATCATGTAATCATACAAACGACACCTCTCAGTAAAGCTGTGATGGACGTCATTTTGGAAGCCAGAAGGCCTAGTACTAGAAAATCTTATGCTGACAAATGGAATAGATTCTGTGCTTGGAATTGAGTAAAAGGAACTGAAACAGTAGAACCACATATTCCTCAGATATTACAATGCTTGACTAAGATGCTTGACAAAGGCCTATCTTTTTCATCAAACAAAATCCATGCCTCAGCCATTTCGGCACATTACAATACAGAGCCACCATTTTTTTCTCATCCTTTAATAAAGCAGTATCTTAGAGGAGCCAAAAAATTTAAGGCCTCCTAGAAGACCACCATTATCTGCATGGGACCTCGGTTATGTGTTGGAAAAGCTCACCCTGCCTCCATTTGAACCAGGTGCTACCACTGATATGAAGTTCTTATCATGGAAGACAGCTGTGCTGCTAGCAATTACTTCCACAAGAAGAGTTTCAGAGCTACAGGCCCTAATGGCTGTAGAGCCTTTTATCATATTTTACCCAGACAAGGGTGTCTGAGGACAAATCCTACTTTTATGCCTAAAGTGGTTTCCAGTGTGGCTCTTAACCAAACAATTCATCTGCCAGCTTTTTATCCAAATCCGCAGAACAAAGGGGAAGAATTCTGCATTCCTTGGACGTACACAGACAGCTAAGATTCTACTTAAGCAGGACTAAAGCTCTAAGAAAAACTGAGCAATTACTAGTGTCATATGCTGCAGGATCAGAAGGAAAGGCTATTTCAAAGCAGTCAATTTCAAAGTGGATAAGCCACTGCATCCGTTTCTGCTACTTACACCATGGTAAACATGTGCCCAAGGGCATTAGGTCTTATTCCACCAGAGCTGCAGCTACTTCAGCAGCCTTTCTCAGGGGAGTACCAACCAAAGACATTCTAGAGGCTGCTACTTGGAGTTCTGTTCACACCTTTACAAAGCATTACCATTTGCCTCTTTACTCTAAGTCCAGGGCAGGCTTTGACACTGCAATGCTGCAGGGCCGTATATCCTCACCTAATGCTGTTTAGCTCCAGCCTCCCAACCATAGCTTTGGGATTCCACTCAAATGTAAAGACTGCAACAGTGTAACACGAAGAATATAGTACAGTTGTGTACACTTACCATAAATGTAGATGTTCGAGTGTATTCACTGTTGCAGTCCAGGTTACCCTCACGCCATCCTTTGTCATTCTAAAGTTTATCTTTTCTTCTCTATCTTCTACAATCTATGTGTTGTATTTGCTTATAGATGAAGATAAAGGTTATATTGATACATGTTTGTGTGTGTGTGTGTATGTATGTATATATATATATATATATATATATATATATATATATATATATATATATATATATATATATATATATATATATATATATATATATATATATATATATATACACACACACACACACATATATATATAGTATTGCTACCTTTTTGGGTGCACCTGACATCGGGGGCAAGAAAAACTAAAGAAAATGGCGTCGGCTTTATGTTTTTATACCCCTGATGACCTGATGTCATGGAAGAGAAGACAGCAACCGACACAGGACCCAATACTTTGGAATTCAGGCCGACTGAGGGCAACCTGCCAGCAGATTACCCAAGTGTAATGACTGCAACAGTGAATACACTCAACATCTACATTTTATGGCAAGTTTACAGAACTGTACTTTCTGCAGATTCACACGCCTTACTGAGACTCATTTGGAGTCCGGTATGCTGCGAGATGCTTCTTCGACTATGGAACCTGCGGATGCCGCCTGTGCAGGCACTGGCTTCTGAGGGTGTATTCAGGCCTTCCGATGTTCGTATTAAATAGACTACTTTGTTTTTGAATAAAACTACCGAATTTCTCAGGCCCAGAGTTCACACTACGCCTAGGAAACTGACGACCAAAGCGCATTCTCAAGCTCCCATGCCTCAGAAACAAATGCTTAGAATGGCTGGAGACCTTATTACTTTAATTAGGGGAAGCCAGCCTTCCCTCTCTAAACGACAAAGAATTGATTTTCCTTCTGATTCTACCGACCATGAGTCGGATGATTCTGACACCTCTGATTATCAGGACAACATACCCTTATCCACCTATGTGGATTCAGATGCAGAGGATTCCATTCCCTCTGCCTCCCCTCCAAAGGACTTTTCTTTCGGTGAAACCTTGCATACCCTAAGCGAGCATTTCCTCAGGGAATGCCAGGATACCTACAGTCAAAAAAGAGACTCAGTGAATTTTTAGACTTGCCTCAGCTCAGGCCTCTAGCTGTACCCTCTCCCCTGGATATGGTAGATGTCTTCATGGAATCAAGTCTTACCCCTGATAGACTAGAGTACCTGACTCCCAAAAATTTTTCTCTAAAAATCCTACTGTGGATCTGGAGACCATTTCCCAGGGATCTAACTGTATTAAGGCTACTACAGCCAAAAACCCTACCCCTTCGAACAGGGATTCTAGGGCTTTAGACCGATGGGGTAAGAAGGTATATACCTCTGCAACTCTTGCCATCAGGGCTTTAAATTTCCATTTTCACATGTTGAAGTACCAGCAGCATATTATGGAACTAATTAAACAAAAAATGTCTATTCCTGATTGTGTAGAAAATACAGATTTACAAGAGTTAGTACATTCTGTAAACCAAGTTGGTAAACATACTTTGCAGTGTGGTTTTGATGCTTTAGAAGCATCTTGCAGGGCTGCTGTCACTGGGGTCTCTTCTGAGAAGGTATATTTGTCTGAAGGAACAAATCTTGCCAGACCATGTCAAACCAAAATTACTAGATGCTCCACTAAATCAAGAATGTTTGTTTAGCACAAAAGCAGAAGTTGTTCTTAAGACTGAGGAAAAAGCTAAATCTATGCAAATTGTTAAAGCTTTCTTGCAGGTACAGCCACCTAGATTCAGTAGGCATTGGCCTTCAAAAAACTGGTCCTTTCTAGTCCCTCCCAGGCCTTCTCAGTCCAAACACAGGGGCAACAGACCACAAAGGCTACAGTTTCAGGGTATGCACAGATCTAAACAATGGAGTGCTCCCACCTCAAAAACAGGGAGTGGTAAGCCACCCTCTTATGGAAAAAGTTCACAATGATTTCTGCATCCTTCCCAACCATGCCCAAGTACTTGCAACCCTAGGAGGAAATCTCGCCCTGCATGCAAATTAACTGGGAATACTTTACCCAGGATGGACCATTGGGTCTTAAACATTGTATCCCAGGGATACAGATTCTACTTCTATTCACTGCCAACCCAAAGCGCATTGCCAGACCTTACCCCAATCCAGTGGGCAGAGGCCAAAAAGCAAGCACTTTCTCTTCTCAGTATCAGGGCTATTCAACCTGTTCCAGCAGATCAAAGGGGGCAGGGTTTCTACTCCTGACTCTTTCTGGTGCCGAAAAAAGAAAACTCCTGGCACCCTATCCTGGCTGTGTCAATCCTAAACACCTTTCTGGTGGTACCAAAGTTAAAAATGCTTACACTCCAGCTGCTGCTGCCTATGCTAGCCAAAGACTCCTGGCTGGTCACCCTAGACTTAAAAGAAGCTTATAGCCATCCCCATAAGGGAATCTTGCAGGAAATATCTACGTTTCAGAACAGTCTGTATGCACTTTCAGTTCTCTGCACCTACCTTTGGCTTATCTACTGCGCCGAGGGTATTCACAATGTGCCTGGCTCCAGCCATTTCATACTGCAGGCAGAGAAACATTCAAATTTACCCATACTTGCACGATTGTCTGATTCAGTCGGACAGTCAGGAATTGCTGCTACAGCATCTGACATTTGTAATGACTCCTTCTCTGGGTTATACCATCAAAGAAAAAAATCACATCTGGTACCCAGCCAAGAAATTGTATTCCTAGGAGCAAGCTTGAACACAACTTCCCAGATGTCCTTCCTCACTCCAGAAAAACAGGTTTATTTGACAAATTACTTCAAACTACTGGCCACCCAAACCCAGCTAATCTGCAAGAAAAATTCTGCAGGCCCTAGGGTTCATGGTCTCATGCATTCTCCTAATTCCATATGCAAGACTGCATACGAGGAAACCTCAATGGTACTTAAACAGTCTCTGGTGTCAACATTATCAGGACCTGGAAACAGTGATTCCGATCATTCCTTGCCTAAGGACAGAGTTCCTTTGGTTGTCAGAGGCCTGCAACCACAACAAGGGACTCCCTTTCACTCAACTCCCTGCCGCCCAAACCCTGACAGCAGACGCATCAGACTGTGCATGGGGGAGCTCACATGGCAGGCAAATGCATTCAAGGCAAATGAAGCCCAGGACAAATGCACCTGCACATCAATCAAAAATAAATGTTAGCTGTGCAGAATGCACAGTCAGCCTTCAAATACCTTATCCTTCCAGGATAGCTCTTGATAAAGACAGACAACACTGCAGTCATGTGGTACATAAACAAGCCGGGGGGAACTCATTACTGTCCACTCTGCAGGTTAGCCATGGCTCTGTGGAACACAGCCTTGAGCAACCAAGTGCACCTGCAAGCTCAATTCCTCCCAGGCAAACAAAATTCACTGGCAGACAATTTAAGCAGAAATGTCATGGACCTGCATGAGTGGAAACTGGAACACAGTTTATTCAAGCTTATAATCTACAGGTGGGGGACACCAGAGGTAGACCTCTTTGCTTCCCCCAAGAACCATCAATTGAGAAAGTTTTGCACCAGAACTCCCCACAGCCAAGCATGGAAAGTGAATGCCCTATCCTTTACATGGGAAAACGTCTCAATCTATGCCTTTCCCCCTTTGCCCTTCCTCTCGAAAGTTTACTCAAGATCAACCATGACAGGCCAAGGACAATTCTTATTGCACCAGACTGGCCACACCAGCACTGGTACCCACTTTTATGCAGTGTGACAGTGCCGCCCTGGCACCTACATCAGACCTCCTCTCTGCTGTCCCAGCAAGAGGGCCAGATTTTGCATCCTCAGCTGCAAACCCTGATCCTAGTAGCCTGGCTTATTCCTTGAATACATCACCAGAATCCCTCCATAAACAGGTGCTGAATGTCATCCTTGAGGCCAGGAGGCCTAGTACTAGGAAATCCTATTCAGAAAAGATACTGTTCTTGTAGCAAGTCTCAGGGAAATGACACAGCCATGCCCACCTTACCTCAAATCCTAGGTTATCTAGCAGAGCTGCTCCACAAAGGCCTATCCTTCTCATCCATTAAGATTCATGCCTCTGCCATCTCAGCTCATTACAATACTGAGCCACCCCTCTTCTCTCACCATCTGGTCAAACAGTTCCTGGGAAGAGCTAACAATCTAAGACCCCTGAGGAGAGTTCCCACTCCTGCCTGGGACCTTAACTTTGTACTAGAGAAGCTCACGCTTCCCCCCTTTTGAGCCTGCTGCTACAGCAGAGTTAAATTTCCTCTCTTGGAAAACAGCCTTACTTCTAGCCATCACTTCAGCAAGAAGAATGTCTGAGTTACATGCCCTTATGGCTTTGGAACCCTTCATCATCTTCCATGCGGTCAGGGTTTCCCTCAGGACTTAACCCATCATTTATGCCTAAGGTGGTATCCAGGTTGGCTTTAAACCAATCCATCCATTTACCAACCTTTTTTCCTAATCCTCTGAATAAAGGGGAAAGGATCCTGCACTCTTTGGATGTGCACAGACAGCTTAGATTCTACTTTTACAGGACCAGACCGTTTACAAAATCTGACCAGCTGCTAGTCAGCTTTGCTATAGGGGCAGGGGGCAAGGCCTTTTCAAAGCAAACCATTACCAAATGGATAGCACACTGCATCCATTTCTGCTACAAGCACCATGCGAAACCTACCCCACAGGGGATCAGAACCCATTCCACTAGGGCTACCTGAACCTCTACAGCATTTCTCAGGGGAGTCCCTACCTGGGACATCCTGCTAGTTGCAACCTGGTGTTCAGTACACACCTTCACCAAGCATTACCACTTGCCTATCTTTTTTAAATCCAGAGCTGAATTTGCTACAGCAGTCTTAAAGGTCTGCTAGCCAGCCATTGTACTTTTTGACTGCCTCCTCCCTTCCTCAGCTTTGGGAATTGACCAAAGTGTGATGACTGCAACAGTGAAACACGAAGAACATAGTACAGTTGTGTACAGTTAACATAAGTGTAGATGTTCGAGTGTATTCACTGTTGCAGTCCTAGTTACCCTTCCTCCAGTCCCCTGACATTTCTGTTCTTTCTACCTATCCTCTTTTTTGCCCATATCTTATTGCAATGGTATTTACTTTTTACTGGAGGTGATGTCCTTCAAGGATGCATCTGCAGTCATCACATATGGGTTGTCCTGCCTCAGGCAGCCCTTCGGTTGGCCGGATTCCAAAGTCTGAGTCCGTAGTCGGCTGATGTCGCCCTTTCCCCGACGTCAGAGCGCCTGGGGTATAAAAGCGTCAGCAGACGCCATCTACCCCAGTCTTTCTTGCCCCGTGGTGCCCGAAGCAGAAGCAGTTCGCAAGTGCCGGTCGGCCAGCTCCTGTAATTCAGCTACCAAAGACTTCAAAAGCTAAGTACCCCGTTGGGGACTCTTTCTTGCCTCAGCCAATGTCAGATAAAGTTAATTGCTTAACTTGTGGGAAACAAATACCTCATAAGGATTTCCACTCTTACTGCCTCCCCTGCCTAGGCCCAGACCACGACGTCTCGGCCTGTTCAGCCTGTGCTTCCTTCAACTGACGCACTCTTAGACATCGGGCGGAGTTTGCAGATGAATTTTTTGGGGCTAGTTTTTCGTACAATATGCCGTCGGAGACTCCGACTTCACATTTAACAAAGAAACGGAAGGACAAGGACCGACACACGCGGGCCGCGGTTTCGGCTGAAACCACGGCCAGGCCTACCACGAGTGTCTCTGTTGAAAACCGAGTTCTTGGTACTTCGACCCCCGAAACCGCTCAACCGACAACCTGCTGAGTCGGTTATTGAATTTCCTTCAGAAACTGGTGTCTTGGAAACTTCCGACACCATTCCTCTAGACAAAACTACACCAGCACGTGGTGCAGCCAGGCCTCCTGCATCCATGTCCATAAAGGCATTCACCAGGGCTAAAGCTGCTAAACACACAAAAGCTATGCCTCCCAAGGTTTTTCCTCAGGGACCCACTACAAGTTCACAGATTCTAACCTTAGCAGAGGACCTTATTTCCTTAATTAGGGGCTCTCAACCCCATCCGGACAGGGGCTGTCAACCTCCTCTAGACAAAAGGCCCAGGGTTGACCCCTCTGATTCCCACTCCTCAGAGGAGGCCTCTGATGGCTCTGCTCTCTCTGACTACCAGGAGGAGGCTTTTTCGGACTACGAGGACTCTGATGCAGAGGAATCTTATCCCCTCGGCCTCCCCTCCTGAAGAACTATCCTTCGGGGAGACCCTCCACTCTGAGAGAGCATTTCAAATGGCAGGGCCAGGAATTCTCTGATTCCAGGAAAAGATTAAGAACTTTTCTGCATTTACCTCAGCATAGACCTTTGGCTATTCCTCCTGTTTTGAATGTCATTGATGATGTGTACTGAGTCTAGCATAACCCCTGACACACTCCCTCCGGCCCCTGTCAAACCTGATAGTGCTACAGGGTCCTGGACTCGTATCATTTTCTTTACAAGGCCCACTCTGCTGATCCAGAAACTATTTCCCAGTGCCCTAAAGGGGTTGCAGCTGCCACAACTAAAAATCCACTCCCCTCTGAAAGGGAGTCCAGGGCTTTAGAGAGATGGGGTAAAAAAGTGTATACTGCTGCTACTCTTTCTATGAGGGCATTAAATTGTCAATTTCATATGATACAGTACCAAGAGTATTTGTTAGATGAATTGCATAAAAAAACTGTCTTCACCTGAACCCCTAGATCGCAAATCACTTCAGGATCTAGTACATAACTCCCAGCAGGTTAGCAACCATTTCTTGCAGTGTGGTTATGATGCATTGGAAGCTTCATGTAGGTCAGCTATGACAAGGTGCAGTCATACGTAGTCATGCTTGGCTGAAGGAACAATCTCTGCCAGACCATGTTAAAGCTAAGCTTCTGGATGCTCTACTGGAAAAGCAAAAGTTATTTGGCTCCACTGCTCAGGAGGTCTTAAAGAAATTTGAGGAAAAGGCAAAATCTGTACAAACAGTCAAAGATTTTCTACAAGTCCAACCACCAAGATTCAGCAGAAATTGGCTTACCAAGAATTGGTCCTTTCCGGACAGAGAAAGATTTCAGAGAGGCAAGAACAGGCGTGCCAGAGGTAGAGGGCAAGCTAGAGGCTCCTACCGAGGACGTCAATGGCAGCCTCCCAACCAGAGATCCCACTCATTCCATGCCTCCAAAAGGAATTTCTGTGGTGGGCTCAAGGAAGCCAGTCAAACAGGGGTCTGCCCTTCAGCAAAGCAATAGCCAGCCAAACCATTACAACCGATGCTTCAGACCATGGTTGGGGCGCACAAATGGAGGGCAGATGTATTCAAGGACTATGGTCACAAAAGGAGCTACGCATGCACATAAACCAAAAGGAAATGCTGGCAGTGATGCATGCAATCGAGGCCTTCATACTCTTTCTGCATCAAGGCCACCTGCTAATAAGGACAGACAACACCACAGTTATGTGGTACATAAACAAGCAAGGAGGCACCCATTCCTACCCTCTTTACAGACTGGCAATGAATCTATGGGAAATTTCCTTGAAACTCAATATAGAGTTGCAATCCCAGTTTGTGCCAGGAAAAGACAATATACTGGCGGACAGCTTAAGTAGAAATATCATGGATGCACACGAATGGATGCTGCACCCAGACATCTTCCTACAGATAACACAATCATGGGGAAGGCCGGACATAGATCTTTTTGCCTCCCACCACAATCATCAGCTGAAGAAATTCTGCTCAAGGACATACCACCCACAAGCATGGAAAGTGGACGCCCTCTCTTTCAGCTGGAGAACTCTAACAGTGTATGCATTTCCACCTCTTCCATTAATGACCAAGGTCTTACTGAAGATCTGGACAGAGCAGCCAAAATTGATTTGGTAGCTCCGGATTGGCCAAGACAGCACTGGTACCCACTGTTAGAGCATGTCACGCACGAAACCATGGCCTCTTCCTCAATGGCCACTTCTCCTGACACAGCACAATTACAAAACTGTGCATTCCAACCTGAAAACCTTGCAACTAACAGCCTGGAAAATACCTTGACGCCTCCTCAGGATAAGCTATCCAAGAGAGTGAAGGATATCATCATGGAAGCTCGCCGGCCTTCCACAAGAAAGGCATATTCAGCAAAATGGAAAAGATTTCACACTTGGAGCACCACAAAGGGCATAGATGCGACAGTGATGAACATGGCACATATCCTGGAATACTTGGCAGAAATGCTCCACAATGGCCTGTCTTACTCTTCCATTAAAATTCATGCTTCAGCAATTTCAGCAGAGTACAATACTGATCCACCTGTCTTTTCTCATCCTCTCCTAAGACAGTTTCAAAGAGGAATTAAAAACATCAATCCTCCAAGGAAACCTCCACTGCCTACTTGGGACCTTAACTTCGTGTTGGAATAACTAACTCTGCCCCCCTTGAGCCAGCAGCATCTGCAGAACTACAGTTCCTGTCTTGGAAGACTGCCTTCCTTCTGGCCATAACCTCAGCAAGAAGAGTATCTGAGTTACAGGCCCTCATGGTAGTACAGCCATTTCTTATTTTTCATCAGGACAGAGTCTCAATGAGAACCAATCCTTCATTTATGCCAAAGGTGGTATCCAGGGTCTCATTAAACCAAACTATTCACCTGCCTACCTTCTTTCCAATTCCACAAAACAAAGGGGAAAAACTTCTGCACACCCTGGACATACACAGACAGTTGCGCTACTACTTGGATAGAACTAAAAGCTACAGAAAAATTGACCAGTTGTTGGTAGCATATGCTGCTGGTGCACAAGGAAAAGCAATTTCCAAACAGACAATTTCAAAATGGATAGGGAATTGCATTCGTTTTTGTTATTTCTCTCATGGAAAAATTGTGCCAGCTAACATTAGACCTCATTCCACCAGAGCCACAGCCACCTCCACAGCCTTCTTAAGAGGGGTGGCTACCAAGGACATCTTAGAAGCTGCTACATGGAGCTCCGTGCATACATTTTCCAAGCATTACAATTTACCTTTATATTCCAGATCCAGAGCAGGCTTTGCTACGGCAGTCCTGCAGGGCATTTTAGCTACACCATCCTTTACATAGATCCTCCACCCCCAGATGGGCTATGGTATTCTACCCATATGTGATGACTACAGATGCATCCTTGAAGGACATAGTACAGTTTTGTACCTACCATAAATGTAGATGTCCGATAGGTATGCATCTGCAGTCAGGTTTACCCTCCCTCCTTCTCTTTGGTATTTATTGGGTACTTTTCTCTCTCATAGCTAGCTGGGGTTATCTATTATGGTGTATTTGTTTTATATATAGATGTATATATATATAGATATAGGTGTATGTATATATATATATATATATATATATATATATATATATATATATAGATATAGATAGATAGATAGATATATATAGATATAGATAGATAGATATATATATATATAGATATAGATATGCATATATATTTCTGTGCATGTTTGGAATTTGTTGCATTTCTCCAAATTTAGCCTTCCTTTGAGGGCACCTGGCATCTGGGGCAAGAAACACTGAGGAAGATGGCGTCGGCTGACGCTTTTATACCCCAGGCGCTCTGACGTCGGGGAAAGGGTGACATCAGCCGACACCGGACCCAGACTTTGGAATCCGGCCGACCAAAGGGCTGCCTGAGGCAGGACAACCCGTGATGACTACAGATGCATACCTATCAGACATCTACATTTATGGTAGGTACAAAACTGTACTTTCCACACCATGTAATTGCTTCCTACTTTGGGGGACTCCTGACATCTGGGGAAAGAAAAACTGATGTAATGGCATCGGCTGCATGTTTTATACCCCTGACCTGACGCCATGAAAGAGGCGACAGCATCCGACGCAGAAGTGTCAAGACTACGGTATTCGGGCCTACTGAGGGCTACGTGCAGGCAGATAACGCAAGTGTGATGACTGCAACAGTGAATATACTCTAACATCTACATTTATGGTAAGTGTGCACAACTCTACTTAGAGTACTTGTCTAAGTAAGACACGTACTCAAAACGCTGTACTATAGATTCTGGCAGTAGACAAGTAATCAAAACATGGTGGTACTGTGGGGTACTGGCCACAAAAGTTGTATTGTGGCCTTGAGGAACACATTCAGTACTGGAGTTAAGTTACAATTGTTTGCAACATTGTAACTTAATTCCATTACGGAATTTGTAGCTATTATTTACATGTTTTGGCTGCTGAAATATGCAATATTTTAGTTAACTTAAACAATTTCTTGTACTTATTCAGTTTGATGCTTTTATTATGTTACTCCCGGCAAATCTGTCTGCTGTCTCACTGCAGAGCTATTTCACATTTGCATAGATACCTTTCTACATGAAAGATAATGGCATTTCTTTTTACTTCATATTCTGATTTGATACATGCTCTCTAGCTGCATCATAAACTTATATTTGTGTGTAACCAATTTCACCTCTTTGATTAGTGCCAGACAGTTGTACTGTAGTGATCTACCGTTATGGTGAGTATCTCGTGAAGATATTCTTTAATGTTGCTATTTATTGAACAGTTCTTAAGGACAAGACACTAATTATGTAAACATCATATTCTGCATTTGTTTTGTCTGCAGTCAGAAGAATGGGTGATTTTCAGCCGAGTGAACCGCTTGATCCCTTCCATCCAAGTGCTACATGCTCACTGTGTGTTCGTAATCTTGATAGCGCAGTTAAACCTGGTGAATTGCAGAAGATGTTTGAGGACTTTGGAGAGATTCTGGTATGTATTTGTTTTCCTTGTACTTGACATTTTTCTATGTTTTGTACTCATTTATTTTAACTTTATGGACACCATGAAAATAAGTTTGTTAAAAATTCAGTCTGAAGTAGTTGACTTCATTTAACCATCAACCTGTGGGTATTTGGATCCAGATTGGATCCAAGTCAGCAGCTTCACCAGCATCTGATCAGAGCTCCAAGCTCCTCCTCTTACCCAGAATGCCCCTCCATCTCCTTCCTTCCCTCAGATCTTGTTTGCCACGGATTGCCAAGCATCGTAGTTTTTGAGCTCCTGGTGTGGTGAGTTGTTTTAGTGATAGTTTTGGGAGTTTGTATTTTTGTGGTAGTGTTAGGTAGGTTTTCTTCCTTTGCCTTTACTTCCCATTTAGCTGGTGCATCAGTTTAAAAAAAAAAAAAAAGTTTAGTTTATTTTAGTCAGTGTAGTGCCTTCCTCCCCCTCCTCTTTAGTTAGCTTGGTTGCAAGTGTGTGTGGTTGGCAAGCTAGGGCCTTGTGCCTCGTGATGGCACATCAGCCAAAGCCGATTTATAGGAGGTTCACAGTGTGTGGCCACAAGTTGTCTCCAGCTGATGGCCACACTGTGCGTGGCTTATTTGGGGGTCCCCATCTTGCTACCACCTGGACTTGGTGCGGGGTTTATCCCCAGGGCCCTGAAAGATCATAGGGCTAAATTAGTTTTGAAAGGACTTCTCCCTTCTACAAAGGCGGCTGTCTCTGCTTAGACTACTGTCACGGCTGTGACTGGATCTTCTGCTATTGTTTCTTCCCTTAACTCCCAGGCCGGGAGTCAACCTTCTGCCAAGCAGTCTGTGGAAAGGGAGCACAGGAAAGATGACGACAAAGGGAGGAAGAGCTCTCTGGACTGGTCGGATCTGGTGGGTCCTTCTCAAAAGCAACGGATGATGTCCAGGCCTAGTACTCCCCGGCTCCGCTCGCCCAGATTCTCGGAGGAGCCTAGACCTTCTTCTAGGGCCTCTGCACATCGACTCTCCCGGTTGGCTCGGCCTCATCTCGTTCCACCAAAAGCTTGTCTGAGGCAGACATGGACAAAATGATGCAGAGGTTTATTCACACCCAGATTCAGATGGGGGGGTCTTGCCAGCCCCCTGTCCCTTTGGAGGGGAGATCTCGCTTCCCTCTTTCACCCTGATAACTCCTTTTCCAGTCCAAACCCCGGTATCTAAATTTCTGGATCCGAGAGGTCTCAGAGTCAGGCGGTCATCGCTGACGGTACTTGGTACCTTGATGCCAGCCGCTACCTTGAGCGAGTCAGACCCAGTTAGTTTGGATCCGAGCGGCTCTCTGAGCTGAAGCTTGGCTCCGGATCCAAGGGGTTGGGATTTTCTCCGTTGGCGCCGACTGTTGCTTCAAGGCCCTCACCTCGGTATCTCTGCTCCGTCAGCCTCTGCTCCAATCCCTTCGTAGCATGCAGGGGAGAGTGACTTCCTTACTAGTCTCCCAGGAGGCTCGCTCTCCCTCTGCTTTCGACATGGTGGCAAGGGTTTTCTCTAGTGGATCGAGGTCCCTGACTATCTCCTCAGATACCACCCTGAATCCCTCAGCTGTGGTTGACTTTATCAGCCCTGAGGGATTGCCCCACTGCTCTGCCCTGGAGGCAGTCGAAGTTCGTCTTTCCACTGCACCTAACTGCATGGGAGTCCTTGTCAACAGACCATTGGGTGCTTCAAATCATATCCAAAGGTTATGCCACACTGTGGTTCCTCCCATTCCCCCAAAACACCTTGTGGATGTACCACCCATGCAAAGGGAGGCAGCAGGGCTTGAAATAGAAAAGCTGCTAAGGAAACGAGTCATCCAGCCCAACCCCCGAGATCAGTCCGGATCGAGCATCTATTCCAAAAAAGACAGGGGACCTAAGGCCTATTCTGGATCTTTCTACCCTAAACCTCTTAGTTGCCAAAGAGATGTTCCGGATTGTCACTTTACAATCCATCCTGCCTTACCTGCAGGAGAATGACTGGATGTGGTCAATAGATCTCCAGGATGCGTACTTCAGATAAAGATGTACAGACGCTCCAGGAGATTCCCCCCTCTCGGGTAGGGGCCAATCATCATCAGTTTAGAGCTCTACTCTTCAGTCTCACCACAGCCCCCAGGGTGTTCACCAAGGTCATGGCAGTAGTAGCAGCTCACCTGAGGCTTCAGGGGATACAGGTCTTTCCATACCTGGATGATTGGCTCCTTGGTGCTCCCACCAACCGTCTACTTTGTCAGGCCAGAGACTATTTCCTTCAACTGTCAGACTTTCTGGGAATTACGATCAACGCATCCACGTCTTCTCTAAACCCAGTTCAGGTCTTAGACTACATTAGAGCAAGGATAGATATGTTGCAAACCAAGGATGATGTCCTTCAAGGATGCATCTGCAGTCCTTACAAATGGGTTGTCCTGTCGTCAGGCAGCCCTTCGGTCGGCCGGATTCCAAAGTCTGGGTCTGGCCTCGGCTGGTGTTGCACTTCACCTGACGTCATAGCGGCAGTTCTTCGGGTATAAAGGCATCAGCCGACGCCATTTTCCTCCGTCTTTCTTCCCGCGTGGCGCCCGAAGCAGAAGCTGTTCGCAAGTGCCTGTCGGTTGATCCAGAGATTACTACTACCGAATACTACTTCGAAGACTTCTAAAAAGCTAAGTACCCCGTTGGGGACTCTTTCTTGCCTCAGCCGATGTCAGAAAAAGTGAATAACTGTTTAACTTGTGGGAAACAAATACCTCATAAAGATTTCCACTCTTACTGCTTACCTTGTTTAGGCCCAGACCACGACGTAGCAGCTTGTTTAGCCTGTGCTTCTTTCAACCGACGGCCGCTTAGACGTCGGTCGGAGTTTGCTGAACAGTTTTTCTGCTCAGATTTTGCGTACATAATGCCGTCGGATCCTCCGACTTCACAAGTTGTTAAGAAACGCAAGGAAAAGGACTGACACTCGCGGTCCGCGGTTTCGGCCGAAACCGCGGTTAAGCAAACCGCGAGTGTCTCTGTTTCGGCCGAAACCGAGCAAACTGTTCTATCTTCAGCCGAATCCATGACTACTACCGAGGCCCCTTCTAACCTGGTTGAATCGGCCTCTGAAATTCAACCTGCTACTGTGGTTTCACAAGAATTATCGGACACCATCCCTTTGGATGTTTCAACCCCTGCACGTGGTGCTGCTAGGCCGCCTGCAGCCATGTCCATAAAGGCCTTTGCCAGGGCTAAAGCAGCCAAAACTTCTAAGTCTGTACCTGTTAAGCCCCCCTCTCACAGGCACAGTTCCAGTTCCCAAATGCTCACTCTGGCAGAGGATCTCATCTCTTTAATAAGGGGATCCCAACCTCATCCAGTCAGGGCCTCTCAACCTCCTCCAGAAAAGAGACCTAGAGCAGAGCCCCCTGAGCCAGTGTCCTCAGATGATTCTTCTGATGATACAGACAATACAGACCATCCAGAGGCTCCTTTTTCAACTTATGAAGACTCCGATGCTGAGGAATCTATTCCTTCTCCCTCTCCACCAGAGGAATTTTCCTTTGGGGAAACCTTACATGCCATGAGAGAGCAATTCCAATGGCAGGGGCAAGATTTCTCAGGTTCAAGGAAAAGGCTTAGGACTTTTTTGCATTTACCACAACATATGCCTTTAGCTATTCCTCCAGTTCTTCCTGTTGTAGATGATGCATTTAATGATGCTTGCACTGCTCCTGATACTTTGCCTCCAGCCCCTGCTAAGCCCGATAGGTTCTACAGGGTCCCGGACACACATCACCATTTATACAAGGCTCCTTTTGCAGATCCCGAGACTATCTCCCAGGGGCCTAAGGCAGTAGCTTCGACCTCAGTTAAAAAACCCTCTCCCCTCTGAAAGGGAATCCAGGTCCTTAGAGAGATGGGGTAAAAAAGTATACACCTCTGCTACTCTCTCAGCTAGGGCATTGAACTGTCAGTTTCATATGATCCAATACCAGGAGTTTATGCTTGATCAGTTAACTAAGAAACTGTCCTCTGATGATTCTTTAGATAAGAAATATGTTCTAGAAATGGTGCATAACATTCAGCAGGTTAGTAACCATTCTTTAAAATGTGGCTATGATGCACTGGAGGCTTCCTTTAGATCAGCCATGACTGGCACAGTTATAAGAAGGCATGCATGGTTGAAAGAACAGGTCTTGCCGGATCATGTTAAAGCAAAACTGTTAGATGCTCCTATGGATAAGGTCAGTTTATTTGGTTCTCCTGCTCAGCAGGTACTGAAGAAAATGGAAGAGAAGGCAAAATCTGTACAAACAGTGAAAGATTTCTTACAGGTTCAGCCTCCAAGGTTTAGCAGGAACTGGCCTTCCAAAAATTGGTCCTTTCCAGACTCCTCTAAAACACAGAGAGGCAGGAATAGGTGTTCAAGAGGCAGAAATCAATCCAGAGGAGGTGCCTACAGGGGACGCCAGTGGCAAGGCAACAACCAGCGAGGCACAGACACAACTACTACCACTGCAACAGGACAATCACAGTGACTTGGCTCTGGCACCGCCTACCAGGGAACAAATAGCAGCACCCTTAGGCGGAAAGTTAGCCTTATTTTCAAAAAATTGGCACTACATCACAAGAGACAAGTGAATTTTGCAAACTATAGACCAAGGCTACAGGTTTCATTTCCATACTTTACCAGGAAAAAGAGGAATGCCAAACCTACCACCAAATCAAAAGACAGAAGCTCTAAAACAAATAGCTCAATTAGCAAAGATGAGAGCTGTGGAAAGGGTACCATCTATGGAACAAGGAAAGGGATTTTACTCCAGACTATTCCTGGTACCAAGAAAAGAGAAAAATTGGAGGCCTATTTTCGACCTGTCCGCTTTAAACACATTCATCATTGTTCCAAAATTCAAAATGCTGACCCTACAGCAACTTCTTCCCATGCTGGGCAAGGAGTATTGGCTGGTGACTCTAGATCTCAAGGAGGCATACCTGCACGTCCCCATACGACCAAATTGCAGAAGATACCTCAGATTTCTTGCAGGATCAGAGCATTATCAATTCTCAGCATTGCCCTTTGGCTTATCTACTGCGCCCAGAGTGTTCACAAAATGCCTGGCATCAGTAATCGCTCACTGCAGGCTTCAGGGAATTCAAATATATCCATACCTGGACGACTGCCTGATACAAGCGGACAACAAAAACAAGCTAACAGAAGACTTACAAAGAGTCATTTGCATACTGCAAGCCCTGGGATATACAGTCAATATAAAAAAATCAAGACTGATACCATCCCAAAGAATAACCTTCTTAGGTGCAGAATTGGACACAGTAAAACAGATGGCATTCCTAACTGCAGAAAAACAAGAACAACTTCCTCTCTACTTCTTGGCATTAACAAAGCAGAACAAACTAACAGCAAGGAAAGTACTGCAGGCCTTGGGCTTCATGGCATCCTGCATAATCCTGGTCCCTCTTGCCAGACTGCATATGAGAAAGCTACAGTGGTACCTGAAGAATTTATGGTCTCAACACAGGCACAGCCTAGAAGCCGAAATACCACTAATCCCATGCCTGAAACAAGAGTTCCTATGGTGGGCTCAGGCATGCCAGTCAAACCCAGGTTTGCCCTTCCACAGCATTCAACCAAGCCAAACCATCACAACGGACGCCTCAGACCTCAGTTGGGGGGCCCACATGCTGGACAAGTGCATACAAGGCTTATGGACTCCAGATCAGCTGCACCTGCACATAAATCAAAAGGAAATGCTGGCAGTAAAACTAGCAATCCAGAATTTCAGACCATTCCTCCAAGAAGGACAGTTGATAAGGACAGACAACACCACAGTCATGTGGTACATCAACAAACGGGGAGGCACTCATTCATACCCTCTATGCCGGATGGCACTGGACCTATGGAATATGGCTCTGAGCTACAACATTCAGTTACAAGCAATTTTTGTACCGGGAAAAGAAAACATCCTAGCAGACATATTAAGCAGAACTACCTCGGATGCTCACGAATGGATGCTACACCCGGACATCTTCAAGGTCATCACAAGGAAATGGGGACTACCACAAATAGACCTATTCGCATCCCCACTCAATCACCAGCTCAAGAAATTCTGCACAAGGGCGTACCACCCACTTGCTTGGAAGGTGGACTCTCTATTCTTCAGTTGGAAAGGCCTGACAGCATATGCATTCCCACCTCTTCCTTTGATGCACAAGGTGCTATTGAAAATCAAAGAGGAACGTCCAAGGATCATTCTGATAGCTCCAGACTGGCCAAGACAACATTGGTACCCATTACTTAGGAGCATGTCTCGGGGGAAAATGTGGACACTACCCCTGATTCCTTTGCTGTTAACTCAGAGCGACTACAACACCCTGCATCCAAACCTGAAAACGCTGCAGCTGACTGCCTGGAACATTACATAAGAGCAACTAACCCAGATTTATCCCAAAGGGTTAAAGACATTATCCTTGAGGCCCGCAGACCCTCAACAAGAAGGAACTATGCAGGGAAATGGAAAAGGTTTCTCATTTGGAGTACTGAAAAGGGAAAAGATGTGTCAAAGGTAGACATTGCCAACATCCTGGAGTATTTGGCAGAGCTTTTCCATACAGGCCTGTCCTATTCCTCCATCAAGATACATGCATCAGCTATTTCTGCAGAATACAGCTTCGATCCCCCTGTCTACTCACATCCTCTACTCAGGCAGTTTCTGAGAGGAATTAAAAATGTAAAACCTCCTAGGAAACCACCATTACCAGCATGGGACTTGAACTTTGTGCTAGAAAAATTGACACTCCCCTTTCGAACCAGCAGCAACAGCAGATCTTCAACACCTATCCTGGAAAACTGCCTTTCTGCTGGCAATTACCTCAGCAAGAAGGGTTTCTGAGCTACAGGCTTTAATGGCAGTACAACCCTTCCTAATCTTCCATCAAGATAGAGTGTCCATGAGAACAAATCCTACATTTATGCCTAAGGTGGTATCCAGAGTGTCTTTAAACCAGGCTATCCACCTACCTACCTTCTTCCCCAATCCACAGAACAGGGGGGAAAGACTGCTGCATACTTTGGATGTACATAGACAGTTGCGCTACTACCTGGACAGAACCAAGGGCAATAGAAAAACTGACCAGCTCCTGGTAGCATATGCAACAGGAAGGGAAGGAAAAGCAATTTCAAAACAGACAAAATCTCCAAGTGGATAGGAAATTGCATCAGATTCTGTTACTCCTACCATGGAAAGCAAACTCCACAGAACATAAGGCCTCATTCTACAAGGGCTACAGCCACTACCACAGCTTTCTTATGAGGAGTGGCTACCATGGACATTATAGAGGCTGCTACTTGGACCTCCGTGCATACATTTGCCAAGCATTATAACCTACCTTTATACTCTAGATCCCGAGCAGGGTTTGCCACTGCTGTTTTGCAAGGGATCCTAACTACACCATAATTTCTTTTTCCTCCTCCCCTAGTTTGGCTATGGTATTCTACCCATTTGTAAGGACTGCAGATGCATCCTTGAAGGACATAGTACAGTTTTGTACCTACCATAAATGTAGATGTCCGAACAGGAATGCATCTGCAGTCAGGATTACCCACCCTCCTTCCCTCTGTGGTATTCCTAGGTATTTGCCCATCTAATAGGTAGCTTGGGGGATCTCTTATGGTGTATTTGTTTGTATATATGTACATACATGCTTATTTTTTGTGTTTGCCTTCTACTATTTGGAAACATTGGCATTTATCCAAAATTTAGCTATCCAAGAGGGCAACTGGCATCTGGGGCAAGAAACACTGAGGAAAATGGCGTCGGCTGATGCCTTTATACCCGAAGAACTGCCGCTATGATGTCTGGTGAAGTGCGACACCAGCCGAGGCCAGACCCAGACTTTGGAATCCGGCCGACCGAAGGGCTGCCTGACGACAGGACAACCCATTTGTAAGGACTGCAGATGCATTCCTGTTCGGACATCTACATTTATGGTAGGTACAAAACTGTACTTTCTTCATGTTTCACTGTTGCAGTCATCACATTTGGGTTATCTGCTTGCAGTAGCCCTCAGTCGACCTGATTAACAAGGTCTTGGGTCCTGCGTCGGTTCTGTGACGTCAGGTCGTCAGGGGTATAAAACATGGAACCGACGACATTACATCAGTCTTTCTTGCCATGCGGTGCCCAAAGCAGAAGCAGTTCGCAAGTGCAGGTCGGCCAACTCCTGAAATTTTTGTTTGAGTTTCAGAACTGAAGTCTTCAACTAAAAGCTAGGTACGCCGTTGTGGAAACTTTCTTGCTCTAAACCGATGTCAGTAAAAGTAAATGCATTTCTTGTGGAAAGCAAATGCCTCAAAAGATTTTCATTCGTACTGTATTCCTTGCCTAGGCCCTGACCACGATGTACCTTGCTGTCAAACCTTATTTAAACCTCAAACTATCCGTCATCAGTTTATTTTCCCTTTGAAATATTTTGGTGCTCGGTTCAGTTATCCTGATAAGTCTTCGGTAAGCCATCCGACTGACAACATTCCAAAAAAAAACGCAAAGATAGACAGAGACAGGCCGCCTAGGTCCAAAGCTGTCAAGGACTCTTCTAGGCCCAGTCGCCAGTTCGTCAGTACTCGGTGAAGCGCTTTCCCAGCCCTTGATACCCGCTACTTCAGATTCACAGGCCTCTATGGAGAGCCATTTGGAGTCCGGTCTGCTGCGAGATGCTTCAAAAGTGGAACCTGCGGATGTCTCTACCTTGGATGAGTCCAGAGCCGCTGTGCAGGCACCGTCTTCCGAGGTGTATTCAGGCCTACTGACTTGCATATTAAACCAATGCCATCTTCTTTTTCAAGGCCTAAAACTCGAACCCGATCTAGAAAACAGACGCCCAGACCGCATGGTCAGGCCTCTATGCCTAAAAAAACAAGAATGGCTGAAGACCTTATAACTTTAATCAAGGGAAGCCAACCTTCCCCCCCTAAGAGACCTAGGACTGAGTTTGCTTATGATACTTCTGACCAGTATTCTGAAATTTGTTTCCTCTGATGACCAAGATTTACCCTTATCTACCTAAGAGGATTCTGATGCTGAGGACTCTGTTCCCTTTGCTTCCCCCCTAGAGGATTACTCTTTTGGTGAAACCTTGCATATTCTCAGGGAGCATTTTCGTTGGGAAAGTCAGGATTTCTCAGATTCTAAAAGAAGAGGCTTAGTGTTTTCTTACCCCTGCCCCAGCATAGGCCTTTAGCTATACCTCCTCTACTACACATTGTGGATGATGCTTTTTCGGAATTCAGCTTGTTCCCGGACTCTACCTCCTGCTCCCTGAAAACCTGATAGATATTACAGGGTTCCTGACTCTCAAGTTCTTTTCCAAAAAATGCTACTGCGGATCCTAAGACCATTTCACAGGGAAGCAAGGGCATTAAAGCTACTACTGCCAAAATTCCTACACCCTCTGATATTGACTCCAGGGCGCTGGATAGATGGGGTAAGAAGGGTAAACACTTCTGCAACTTTGGCCATTAGGACCTTAAACTGCCAGTTTCATATGTTAAAGTATCAGCAGCATATTATTGGATCGCTTAAACAGAAAATGAAGTTGATTCCGGATTGTGCTGAAAATAAGGATTTACAGGGTTTAATGCATTCTTCTGAACAAGTTGGAAAGCATACTTTGCAATGTGGTTTTGATACACTCGAGCCATCTTGCAGGGCTGCTGTAACTGGGTCTGTACTTATAAGGCATGCTTGGCTTAAGAGCAATCCTTGCCAGATCATGTTAAAGCTAAATTAGTGGATGCTCCCTTAAATCAGGACTGCCTGTTTGGCAGCAAGGCAGAAGAAGTTCTTAAAAAGATGGAGGAAAAAGCTAAATCTATGCAAACTGTTAAAGATCTTTTACAAGTACAACCGCCATGTTTTAGTAGGCATTGGCCTTCTAAGAGCTGGTCTTTCCTGCCTCTTCCAGACCTTCTCAGTCCAAACCTAGATCCAGCAGAGCTCCCAGGCTTCAGTCCCAGGGTATGCACAGGACTAAGCAGTGTGTCTCCACTTTCAAATTTGGGAGTAATAAAACTCCCCCTATGGTAAACTGTCTCAATGACTTCTTTTTAAAACTTCCAAGCACCTTTCAACTAACTGCCCCTTTGGGAGGAAAGATTGCTTTGCATGCAAAGAACTGGGAACTCCTTACCCAGGACAAATGGGTTTTAAGTGTAGTGCCACAAGGATACAGATTTCACTTCCACACGTTACCAAACCCAACAAGTTGGCCAGATCTACCCCCAAATCAGTGGGTAGAGGCCCAAAAGCAAGTACTCTCTCTCTTAAGCATAGGGGCTATTCAGTTGATAACAGAAGAGGAAAAGGGACTTGGGTTCTACTCGAGATTTTTCCTGGTACCCCGAAAAGACCATTCATGTCATCCTATCCTGGACCTGTCTACTCTTAAATACCTTTTTTGTGATTCCAAAATTCAAGATGCTGACTCTTCACCAGTTACTTCCTATGCTAGGTAAAGATGCCTTTCTGGCAACAATAGATTTAAAAGAAGCATACCTGTACATCCCAATCAGGGAATCTTGCAGAAGATACCTACGCTTCAAAGCAGGCTACAACGCACTATCAATTCTCTGCACTTCCCTGTGGCTTATCTACTGCGCCCAGGGTATTCACAAAGTGCCTAGCTCCAGTCATTGCATTTAGCAGGCAAAGAAATATTCAAATATACCCGTACCTGGACTATTGTCTAATTCGGGCAGAAAGCCAGGGCATACTTTTGAGTCATCTGGCCTTTGTACAAAGGGTGCTAACATGTCTGGGGTACACCATGAACGAAAAGAAATCAAACCTGGTACCCTGTCAACAAATATTCCTAGGAGCAAGCTTGAATAGGTTCATAGGTTCATACTAGGCTATCTGCCCTGGGGCAATTATAAGCCTAGCCCGATTCTGTATGGCTTACGCCACCCCCTTGATTTGAGTATTCTGTGCCCTTTTTAAGGTTTATAGGTTCATAGGTAAAAAATCAGTACTATATACAAATGCAGATGACATGACATGCATCATAGGCTCATAGATTAGTACTAAGCTAACTGTCCTTGCAAGCCATTTTAAGCCTAGCCAATTATGTCTTGAGACTCAAACCCTGGACCTTGTGTTTGTAAGGCAAACACCTTAACCATTAAGCCACCCTCCCAACCCTCACATCTTCCCAGATGGCTTTTTCTCACGCCAGAGAAACAAATTCATTTGACAACCTATTTCAAGTAAGTGGCCACAAAAACCTTGCCGTCTGCAAGGCAAATACTGCAAGCCTTGGGGTTCATGGCCTCCTGCATCCTTCCGATTCCATATGCAAAACTGCATATGAGGAAACTACAATGGTATCTAAAAGGCCTGTGGTGTCATTCTCAGGATCTAGAAGCAAGGATTCCTATCATACCTTGTCTACACCTAGAGTTCCTTTGGTGGGCAGAGGCCTGCCACCAAAACAAGGGACTATCATTCACATTACCTCCTGCCGCCCAAACCCTAACAGACGCAGCACACTATCCATGTGGGCCTCACCTGGCAGGGAAGTGCATTCATGGCAAAGGGACCCCAAATCAAATGCACCTGCATATCAATCAAAAAGAAATGTCAACTGTACATAATGCTCTGACAGCCTTCAAGAACCACTTTCTTCCAGGACAATTAATGGTAAAGACGGACACCACTACTGTTATCTGGTACATAAACAAGCAGGGGGGTACACATTCTGACCCCCTCTGCAGACTAGCCATGACATTGTGGAACACAGCCTTGAGCTGCCAAGTGCATCTACAAGCTCAATTCCTGCTTGGATAACAAAATATACTTGCAGACGGACTAAGCAGAAACCTCATGGACCCACATGAGTGTAAACTGGAACCAAGGATTTTCAACATCTTGACAAGCAAATGGGGGAGCCCGGTTATAGACCTGTTTGCCTTCCCCCAGAACTATCAGTTGGACATATTTTGCACAAGGACTCCCCACAAACAAGCTTGGAAAGTGGATGCTCTGTCCTTCAGCTGGAAAAAAGTTTATGCCTTTCCTCCTCTGCTCTCCAAAGTACTACTAAAGATCAAACAGGACAATCCAAGGATGATTTTGATTGCTGTAGACTTGCCACGCCAATACTGGTAACCCCCTGTTGCGCAGTGTGTCACTGTTGGCCCCATGGCATCTGCCTCAGACCGCTTCCCTGTTGTCTCAGCAGGAGAACCAGATTCTGTACCCTCAGCTTCAAACACTGAACCTAGCAGCCTGGCTAATTACCTAATCTGTCCTTTACCATCCCTCAGTAAACCAGTCATGGATATTTTAGAGGCTAGGAGGCCTAGTACTAGAAAATCTTATGCTGAAAAATGGAAAAGATTCTGTGCATGGAACCAATCTCAAGGGGTGAGCATAGCAGCACCCTATTTACCTCACATTTTACAATACTTAACTGAGCTGCTTCACAAGGGCCTGTCTTTTTCCTCCATCAAAATTCATGCCTCAGCCATTTCAGCCCATTATAACACAGAACCTTCCCTCTTCTTTCATCCACTGCTCAAGCAGTTCCTCAGAGGCGGCCAAAAATTTGAGACCACCCAGGAGAGCTCCAACCCCAGCCTGGGACCTTAACTTTGTCTTGGAGAAACTCACTCTTTCTCCTTTCAAACCAGCTGCTACTGCAGATTTAAAATGTATTTCTTGGAAAATGGCTATCCTTTTAGCAATCACTTCAGCAAGAAGGGTATCTGAATTACAGGCCCTTATGGCAGTGGAGCCTTTCATCATCTTTCATGCGGACAGGGTGTCCCTCAGAACCAGTCCCTCCTTCATGCCCAAGGTGGTATCCAGTGTGGCCCTTAATCAGTCCATTAATTTGACAACCTTCTTTCCTAATCCACAGAACAAAGGGGAACAGATACTGCACTCTTAGATGTGCACAGACAACTTGGATACTAATTGGACAGGACTAATCCTCAAGGAAATCTGAACTGCTGGTGGCATTTGCTGCAGGGATAGAGGGGAAGGCTATTTCAAAGCAAATCATTTCTAAATGGATATAGGCCATTGCATTCATTTCTGCTATAAGCACCATGGAAAACCTATACCACAGGGGATCAGACCCCACTCAACCAGTACCGCATCTACCTGTACAGCCTTTCTCAGAGGTTTCCCTACCAGAGACATCATAAAAGCTGCTACCTGGAGTTCTGTACATACTTTCACCAAGCATTACCATTTGCCAATTTTCTCTAAATCTAGAGCTGGCTTTGCCACTGCAGTCTTGCAGGGCCTTATAGCTGGTCCTAATGCTATCTAAATTTCTCTTCCCATCCTTAGCTTTGGGAATCTACCCAAATGTGATGACTTGCAACAGTGAAACACAAAGAATGTAGTACAGTTGTGTACACTTACCATAAATGTAGATGTTCAAGTGTATTCAATTTTGCAGTCCTGGATGTCCGTGTTACTCTGCTGCAGTCATAACACTTGGGTTATCCTGTCGTCAGGCGGTCCCGCAGTCTGCCTGAATTCCAAAGTCTTGGTCCGGCGTCGGTTGTTGTCGCTTCTTCCCTGACGTCAATGCGCCAGGGGTATATGAGGCATCTGACGCCATTTTCTTCAGTCTTTCTTGCCGCGCGGTTCCCGAAGCAGAAGCAGTTCGCAAGTGCCGATCGGCTGACAACTGAGATTTTCGAATCGGATTTCAGTCCGAAGTCTTCAAAGCTAAGTACCCCATTGGGGAACCTTTAATTGCCTCAGTCCGATGTCAGAAAAAGTTAACAATTGCATTTCTTGTGGGAAGCAAATATACCTCATAAGGACTTTAATTCTTATTGTATACCTTGCCTAGGCCCAGACCATGATGTCACTGGTTGTCTGTTTTGTGCTAGGTTCAATAAGCGAACTATAAAGCGACGCTTTGGTTTCGCACGACACGGTAGGAAATTTAATTACACTATACCGTCGGAGCAACCGAATACCGGTGTGCATAAAAAACGCAAAGATAAAGACATGCAGCCTAGATCCAAGCCAGACTCCGAGGCCTCTGCTGGGCTGGTCGCCAGTTATCCGGTTTTCAATGAGGCGCCTACGCAGCCCCTGGCAACCACAGAATTGGAACCACAGACTGCTTCGGATTCTCAAGCAGAGAGTTTTAGGCCTATGCAGCTATTTTCTTTAGGCCCTGCCGACAACATTGCAGAAGGAGAAGCCGGTGCTGCGGAAATAACTTCGGTTACAGAAGGTGTCTTCAGACCGACTACTCACTCCATAAAATCTTATGCTAAGCTTAAGACTCCTCTAAAACCAAAAAAGACTGCACATCAGTCTCCAGATGTTCATCGTGCATACAGCTGCAGTCATAACAGATGGGTTCTCCTGCCATCAGACGGGTCCTCGTTCGGCCGAATTCCAAAGTCTAGGTCTGGCGTCTGTTGTCGTCGCCTCATCCCTGACGTCAGTGCGACAGGGGTATAAAAGAACCAGCCGACGCCATTTTCTTCAGTCATTCTTGCCGCGCGGTGCCCGAAGTAGAAGCAGTTCGCAAGTGCCGGTCGGCCAGCTCCTGAAATTACGAAAATTTTGCAACCGAAGTCTTCTTGAAAGCTAAGTACCCCGTTGGGGAAACTTTTCTTGCCTCAGACCGATGTCAGACAAAGTTTATAATTGTATTTCATGTGGGAAGCTAATACCGCATAAGGATTTCCATTCCCTCTGTATTCCTTGTTTAGGCCCAGACCACGACGTCTCAGTCTGTCGTTTTAGTGCTACATTCAACAAGCGCACCGTTAAGCGTCGGGCGGAGTTCGCCCAGCATTATTTTGGCAAAACATTTAACTATATTATGTCGGATACTCCGACTCCAGTTTTGTCTAAAAAGCGCAAAGATAAGGACCTACACACGAGGTCCGCGGCCTCTACCGACACCACGCCAAAGCAGACTACACGTGGTCTGGTTCTCAGCGAGGCGCCTACTCAGCCCCTGACTTCTGACGACACTTCATTGGCGGTGTCTCCTGTGCCCGAGGTCGCAGGCTCTTCGGCGCACACCCCAACTACAGATATTGAAGCCACTCTTGGAGGTGAATCTCAAACTGTGGACAGGTCTACCTCCTCTCAAGGTGTCTTCAGACCTTCCTCTTCTTTTTCCATCAAGGCTTTCACTAAGTCTAAAGCAGCCATGCATTCTAAGAGGCAAGCTACACAGGGCCCATCTCCAGGCCCCATGCCTAAAAAACAGATGCTTAAAATGGCTGAGGATTTAATTACTCTTATCAGGGGTTCTCAACCCCCCCCCCCCCCTGGACAAAAGGCCCAGAGTGGAGGAAGAATCCCCCTCCTCTGATCAGGGCTCCATTATATCAGAGCACTCTGATGAACAGGAACATTATTTCTCCCCTTTTGAAGACTCCGATGCAGAGGAGTCCATTCCATCTGTATCCCCCCCAGAGGATTACTCATTTGGGGAAACTTTGCATACCTTAAGGGAACACTTCCACTGGGAAGGCCAAGATTACTCAGATTCCAAGAAAAGGCTTAGGGAATTTCTCTTGCTACCTCAGCACAGGCCTCTGGCTATACCTCCTGTCTTGGACATACTAGATGATGTGTACTCGGAAGCCTGCCTTAACCTGGATTCTCTACCTCCAGCCCCAGTCAAGCCTGACAGGTACTACAGGGTCCCTGACTCTCACCAATTTCTATACAAAAGCCATGCTGCTGACCCAGAAACCATCTCACAGGGTCCCAAGGGAATTAAGGCCTCCGCTGCTAAAAACCCATTACCTTCCGAGAGAGATTCCAGATCCTTAGAAAGGTTGGGAAAAAAGGTATATACCTCGGCCACCTTAACCATGAGGGCATTAAACTGTCAGTTCCATATGCTAAAGTACCAACAGTTTTTGTTATCACAATTGAGAAGTAAAAAGTCACAACCTGAACAACCAATTGACTTGAAGGAGTTGCAGGATTTGATGCACAGTGCAGAACAAGTGGGTAAACATACCTTACAATGTGGTTTTGATGCTCTAGAGGCCTCATGTAGAGCTGCTGTTACAGGATCAGTCATACGTAGACATGCCTGGCTCAAGGAACAAACCTTACCAGATCATGTCAAAGCAAAATTACTAGATGCCCCTCTACAAAAGGATGTATTATTTGGTGCTAATGCTGAGGAGGTATTAAGGAAAATGGAGGAAAAGGCTAAATCAATGCAAACAGTGAAAGATTTTCTACAGGTACAACCCCCACGTTTCAGTAGAAATTGGCCTTCCAAAAATTGGTCCTTTCCAGCCACGGACAGACCCCAAAGAGGTAGATACAGGCGCCCGAGGGGCAGAGGGCAATCCCAAGGATCGTTGAGGCAGACAATGGCAAGCTCCTACACAAAGAGGTGGTGAGGATAACTCACAACCATTCAGAAAGCAAGCCCAATGACTTTCCCCTTTGCATGCCAAGCAAGACTCAAATGGCAGCACCCTTAGGCGGAAAACTGGCATTATTTTCAAAAAATGGCATATTGTCACAAAAGATAAATGGATCCTGGACATTATGAACAGAGGCTATAGATTCAATTTTCACACCCTTCCAAAAATGAGAGGCATGCCAAACCTGCCACACGATCAAAGGGCAGAGGCACAAAGACAAATTTCAGATCTCTTAGACATGAAAGCTATTCAAGAGGTACCTACGCACGAACAAGGTCAAGGTTTTTATTCCAGACTATTCCTGGTACCAAGGAAGGGAAAAGATTGGAGACCTATTTTGGACTTATCCATCCTAAACACATTTCTACTCGTACCAAAATTCAAGATGCTCACTCTACAGCAGCTTCTTCCCATGCTGGGAAAGGAGTCTTGGCTGGTAACATTGGACCTCAAGGAGGCATACCTGCATGTCCCAATCAGACAAAATTGCAGAAGATACCTCAGATTTCT
The DNA here is from genome assembly GCF_019279795.1 of Protopterus annectens. Classification (NCBI taxonomy): domain Eukaryota; kingdom Metazoa; phylum Chordata; order Ceratodontiformes; family Protopteridae; genus Protopterus; species Protopterus annectens. Next base: position 1,583,609,741 of record NC_056732.1, on the reverse strand, counting down.
TGCAGGTTCAACCCATTATCAATTCTCTGCATTGCCCTTTGGCTTATCTACTGCCCAGAGTATTCACGAAATGCCTGGCATCAGTAATTGCCTACTGCAGACTTCAAGGGATACAAATATACCCCTATTTGGACGACTGCCTGATCCAAGCGGACAGCAAGCACATTCTTCTGAAACATCTGGCTTATGTAATAATGTTGTTGAATTCTCTGGGATACACAGTCAACAAAAAGAAATCAAGGCTAATACCCTCTCGAAAATAATTTTCCTGGGTGCCAACTTGGACACAAACACCCAGATGGCCTACCTCACGCCAGAGAAGCAGGGGCAACTAACTCAATACTTCAGAACACTAGCAAATTGCACCAGGCTGACTGCAAGGAAAATCCTGCAGGCTCTGGGATTCCTGGCATCTTGCATCTTACTAATCCCATGTGCAAAGCTGCATATGAGGAAACTTCAATGGTACCTGAAAAACCTATAGTCTCAACACAGCCACAGCTTGGAAACAATAATACCACTAATTCCATGTCTTCAAAAGGAATTTCTGTGGTGGGCTGAAGCATGCCAAACAAACGCAGGTCTCCCATTCAACAAGCCTCAAGCAAATCAAGTTATCACAACAGACGCCTCGGACTACGCCTGAGGGGCGCACATGACAGATCGGTGCATTCAGGGCAAATGGTCCTAAACAGAAAAGCACCTTCACATCAATCAAAAGGAAATGCTAGCAGTAATAAATGCTATTATAGCTTTCAAAGACCTTCTGCAACCAGGTCAACTATTGATAAGAACGGACAACACCACAGTTATGTGGTACATAGACAGGGAGGAACCCATTCTTACCCCCTATGCAGACTGGCCATGTCACTTTGGAACATGGCCCTGGACTTACAAATCAAACTACAAGCACAGTACTTGCCAGGCAAGGAAAACACGCTGGCAGACAACCTAAGCAGAAATATGACGGATCCACACGAATGGAAGTTGCATCCTCAAGTTTTTACAGAGATAATTCAAGCATGAGGAAGGCCAGACATAGATCTATTTGCCTCCCACAAAAATCACCAATTGACAAAATTCTGCTCAAGGATTTTTCATCCAAAGGCCTGGAGAGTGGACGCTCTCTCTTTCAGTTGGACATCAATGACAGTTTATGCCTTCCCACCTCTTCCTCTGCTGCCCAAAGTTATATTAAAAACCAGAGCAGACAGACCAAAGATGATTCTCATTGCTCCAGACTGGCCAAGACAACACTGGTACCCACTCCTGAGGAGCCTGGCGCATTCCCCACCATGGACCCTGCCTCTAATGCCTCTTCTCCTGACTCAACACAGCTTCAAAACTCTTCAGAGTCAGCTAAAAACACTCAATCTAGCAGCTTGGAAGATTCCTTAGCATCACAACAGACCCTACTCTCCAAGGAGGTGCAGGATGTCATTTTGGAGGCCAGAAGGCCATCTACTAGAAAAGCTTACTCAGCAAAATGGAAACGGTTTTGTGTCTGGAATGAGAAAAAGGGCCAGGATCCTGGAAAACTGAACTTACCTCAAATATTACAGTATCTAGCTGAGCTGCTAAGTAGTGGACTTTCATTCTCCACCATCAAAATCCATGCCTCAGCCATTTCTGCAGAATACAACACTGATCCACCCTTATTCTCTCATCCTTTCTTAAGACAGTTCCTCAGAGGGGTTAAGAATCTAAAACTCCCAAGGAAACAACCAATACCTGCTTGGGATCTCAATTTCATTCTAGAAAAACTGACCTTGCCTCCTTTTGAGCCAACTGCCTCATCAGATTTACAATATTTGTCCTGGAAAACAGCTTTCCTTCTGGCTATTACCTCAGCTCGTAGGGTATCGGAACTACAATTTCTCATGGCTGTGCAGCCTTTTATCATCTTCCATCAGGACAGAGTTTCCTTACGAACCAGCCCGTCCTTTATGCCAAAAGTGGTATCCAGGGTAGCTTTGAATCGGGCTATACACTTGCCTACCTTTTATCCTAATCCTCAAAACAAAGGGGAGAGATTACTACATTCCTTGGACATCCACAGACAACTGCGTTATTATTTGGACAGAACAAAGCCTTTCAGAAAATCAGAACAGCTCTTTGTGTCCTATGCTATAGGAGCTCAAGGAAAGCCAATTTCCAAACAGACAATCTCAAAATGGATAGCCCACTGCATACGCTTTTGCTATTCTTTTCATGGCAAAACTGTACCTACAGGCATCAGATCTCACTCCACAAGGGCCACGGCTACCTCTGCAGCTTTTCTCAGAGGAGTTCCTACAAAAGATATTTTGGAAGCAGCCACTTGGATTTGTGTGCATACCCTCTCCAAACACTACCACCTTCCACTATACTCCAAATCTAGAGCGGGCTTTGCCACTGCAGTCTTGCAGGGCATTCTGGCTGCTCCTAGTTCCACCTAGTGCCTACCACCCCTTTCTTAGCTTTGGGATTCTACCCATCTGTTATGACTGCAGCTGTATGCACGATGAACATAGTACAGTTTTGTACCTACCATAAATCTAGATGTTAGAGTGCTATTTCAGCTGCAGTCCAGCTTTCCCTCCCTCCTTCCCCTCTTGGGACAGACCTATTGCCTAACATCTCCTCATGCAACCTGATTGGCGTATTCATTCTTGATGTATTTGCTTGTACTACTGTATTTTGATTATATGGCATTGCCTTATTACACAAATTTTGTATTGCCTTCATTCTGGGGGCACCTGACATCTGGGGCAAGAAAAACTGAAGAAATGGCGTCAGCTGGTTCTTTTATACCCCTGTCGCACTGACGTCAGGGAAGAGGCGACTACAACCGACGCCGGACCTAGACTTTGGAATTCGGCCGACCGAGGGACCCGCCTGACAGCAGGAAAACCCATCTGTTATGACTGCAGCTGTATTAGCACTCGAAAATCTACATTTCTGGTAGGTACAATACTGTACTTTCAAGGCCCCATGCCTAAGAAACAGATGCTTAAAATGGCTGAAGATTTGATTTCTTTAATCAGGGGTTCCTTACCCCCCCCCCCCCCCAGACAAAAGTCCTAGACAAGAGAATTATGCCTCCTGATCAAGTGTCTATTTCCTCAGGCTCCTCTGAGGAACAGGATTACTCCTTTCCCCCTTATGTAGATTCTGATGCTGAAGAAAAAAAAATAATAAAAAAATTAAGCCTATTTCCTACCTTTCCTGTAATTAGTGTTCCAGATACAGATTTGCAGTATCTAGTACTATTTGTAAGCTTCTGAGCCCCCCCCCCCCCCCAGCCTTTCTGTGTTGGAGGGAAGCCTTCTAGCTTATCAGTGGGAGTGGTAAGCACTAGGTAACCTGTTTACCACATAAGGAGTGGTTCTGGCCCAGAATTTGTAGTTATTGGCCGTTTGGGTGGTCTTCCATCTCTCTCAACTTTCTGATTTGAAGGCCTGCATTTGCAGTTGTTTCTGTCCTGTAACTCCTGGGCCCATCTCATTTGCTCACTCAAAAAAAAAAAAAAAAAAAAAAAAAAAAAAATCTGCTTTTACTGTGTTTGTGTTTCTTCCTACTTTATTTTGCTTTTGCTTCATCTTAAAAGTACTCGCTTGTATTTATTACTGCTTGGTGTAACTCATTCTAAGCCTTTTAGTTTAAGCACTTGGGCTTCAGACCAGTTGTTTTACATTAAGGTTTGTGGTCTGCACTGTAGTGGCAGAACAGGTAGCTTGCATCCTTCTAAGTTGGGAACTGCTGAGTGAGGGCTCAGTGTCTGTTATTCTAAAAGTGTATTAATTCTGGTTTAAGCACTTGGGCTTCAGGCCAGTTATTTTACATTAAAAGGGTTCGTGGTCTGCACTCTTGTGGGAGGAGAGGCTGGACTTTGCCCTTCTGAGCTGGGAATTTCTGGTTAAAGGCTTATAGTGCCTGCATATTTGAACTGTTTCTTACTGAAATTGGTTCACCTTGTTTGCTGTAGCATAGACTAGATCCAGGCCTGCTGAATCTAGCTTTGTTTGTATGCTTGTTGTTTGCTTATTTCCCTGAAACGCTAATTCCACCTTAAACGCGGCTTTTCAGCGCTTCTGTGGATCCCTAGTGATATCTGCATTGCTTACTGTACTTATTTCCTTGTTTCACTTGAAAGAAAGTTACTGTTTGTCATTTTTGCATTCAAGTTACCTGTAACACATTGCATTTAAGTTACCTGGCACTTGCTCACTAAAGCAATTATATAAGTCAGCACTAAAAAATTAAAAGCACTACACCCTCACAAACTCCCCTTGAGTACCTTGTTCCCCATTGGCCCTTTTTTTCAATTATAAAGGCATTCCCAATACTATTCTAGCATGCCCAAAGATCAGTTGTCAATCTCCTCTCCGGTCCAGCTGGTGAATCTGGGAATCTTGAGGCAATGTTACAACTGCCTCATGTACACAGACAACCCTCTCCTCCTCCCAACAAATTCCAACACGTGTGAGAGATGCAGCCATATAGCCATACTGGAGGCTTAGCTCTCTCAACTCAGTACTGGCGTAACCAGTCAGGAGAAGGAAACCACACTCACTACAATTCCAGTCTCACACAGACCTACCACGACAGCAAACCAAACACATAAACACACAAAAACATACTCGGAGGCTGTAAATAAAAATCTGCCTAAGCAGCAGAGACCTCCAAAGCAGACACCCAAGCAACCGCTACCCAAAAACAAAACACGTGCAACACACAGCTCACAAAGCCAGTGTGCTGAACAGTCACAGCCCTTAAGGCTAAACAACACACCTGATACACTTGTAATAGGTGACTCTATCGTCAGGCACACTGACGTCCCGCTCACCCGGCTGAACAAGAAGGTCACGGTGAGTTGCCTGTCGGGCACTAGGATCCGCCACATAACACAAGCACTCGGGTCACTCCAAGGCAAGTACAAATATGACTCTGTGAATGACCTGAGACGTACCTCCCTGGGCTACATGAAGAGACATACTGAGCATGTAGCCCAGGCCGGTATGACCCTGACCTTGAGTAGCATCTTACCCTCACCAAGAATGATGCCACAATATGAAGACAAGATGATCAATTTCAACAATTGGCTTAAGTATTGGTGTCATTCAAAGGGGATCCAATGCCTGTCAGCCTGGGATGACATGCTCGACAAGCCACGATGCTTCGCTAGGGACGGCTTGCACCTGTCAACCCTGGGCTTTCGAAATAGGCAATGGCTGTTGCTACCCCCCATAGTGCCTTTTTTAGGCAAGGCTCAAAAGACAACCCACCTCCATAGGTATCGCAAGGGATAAGAAACTAAGAGTAATGCTACTCAACGCCAGAAGTCTAAACCTCAAGATGCACGCACTCGAAACTCTCCTTAGCATGGAGAACATCGATATCTGTGCAGTAACAGAAACCTGGTTCAAGGCTCCTGAGATCACCCCAGCACTACCAGGTTATACCGCATACCATGCTTTTCGGCCCCAAAACTTGGACCGAACCAAAATGAGTGGGAGTATCAATATTCGTCAAAGATGCCCACACTTCTAGGTTGGTGGCACAGCACGAAGTATCAGAGACTATTCATGTGCAACTAACAGTGGGTAAAACTGCCTTCCAATTTATAGCCTGCTACAGACCACCCTCTCAGACCCAGGAACCCCACTCGGCCTTCCTGAGAACACTGGAAAATATGAATGTCTCTCCAAACACCATTATATTGGGCGACTTCAGCTACCCAAACATAGACTGGAAGCATTATTCTAGCTCCAACACCCTAACCCAAAGGTTCCTAGAATTTATAAACTCAAATGCTATGGAACAACTTGTTACCATTCCCCCAAGAGGGGAAAACATACTAGACCTGATCATCACCAACATGGGGACTCTATGCTCCAGACCAGAAGTGTATCCCTCCCTGGTAAGATCAGACCATAAACTAATCTCACTGGATATTCACATCCCGACTCCACCCCCTGCCCTGAAAACCACAGTGCAAAACTTCTCTAAAGCAAATTTCACACTCCTCAAAACCGGGGTGGAATCCTTCAAAGCCGCCGGGCCTGTGGAAAATATGGCCCAGACCGCAGAATCCTTTTTAAACGCATTCTATGAACACCTTCAGGAATGCATGGATCATGCAATCCCAAATAAAACCAAGACCCAATCCTCCAAAGGCAGATGTCGTGTCTGGTGGACCCCAGCCATAAACAAACTATACAACAGAAGGAGGGAAGCTACTACATGATAAAGCAAAATCCCAAAAAGGGAAGGCATCTCTGATCAGTATTAGCAAAAAATTACAGACACTCATAAAATCGTCTAAGGCCAGCTTCGAGAGAAAAATTGCACAGGACACTAAGGATAATCACAAGGCTTTCTTTAGTTATGTTAGGAACCTGGGTGGGAATTCCCAGATATGCTGGGAGAAAGGAAATTCACCCCAGGGATCATGTCAGTTGCCCTGCTAGACAGGGGTCCAGGGAAGTAAACAGTGTGGGAAGAAATAGCCAGGGAATTGTTATGGCTAGGCTTGTATAGGCCCTAGGCTGATAGCCTAGTACCAACCTATGAACCTATGCCTTGAATTAGTCCAAAATGACAAAAAATACACTGAACCCACAGACATTGCCAACATCCTAGCTGACAGGTTCAGTGCAAACTCTCCCCACCCCCACACCAAAAGGGCAAATACCTATCCCAGCAGAGTGCTTCCCCCCTGACATCTCAGATGCTGAGGTAGGAGCTGCCCTCTCCAAATCAAAAAAACCCAGCATCAATGGGACCAGACTGTCCCAGGCTGCGTCCTACATGAACTCCAAGAAGTGCTAAACCCAAACATAAAACTACTGTTCAGTCTCGGCCTTACTACAGGATATGTACCCAAAGAGTGGCGTACAGCAACCAGTAGTCCCTCTCCACAAAGGTGGTGCCTCAACGGATCCTGTAAACTATCGCCCCATAAGCCTGACTAACTTGGTCTGCAAAGCTATGGAAAGGATCATCATGGACCTCATAAATAAAGATATTGTGGGCCTACAGACACTGGATCCTACCCAGTTCGGCTTTAAGGGCAGATCCTGCCTCTTAAACCTGGTTGATTTCTTTGAAACAGTCACCAAGGCCATTGACGAGGGGAAGGTGGTCCACACAGCCTACCTGGACCTCGCAAAAGCCTTCGATACAATACCCCACTCAGGCATTATAGATAAGCTCACCAGCTTAAATATAAACCCCTGTGTCAATAGATGGGTTGCAAACTGGCTCAAGGACAGAACCCACATGGTTAGAATTGCTGGAGCCATGTCAGACTCCAAACCAGTTACAAGTGGCGTCCCACAAGGCTCAGTTCTGGGACCTCTCGTTCGGTATATATTTCTTGGAGTTACAGGCGAACACGGAAGGACTGTGGCTGATCAAGTTCACAGATGACTGCAAACTGGCCACCATAATCGACTCTCCAGCCGACACAAGCATCCTCCAAAAGGGCCTCATAGAAACCGACAACTGGTGCCAGAGCCACGGCCTCAAGCTAAACGCCAAAAAGTGTATAGTCATCCCCTTTGGCAAAAACAAAGTGCCCACAAATTACCACATAGGTGGTAATCCATTAAGTACAGAAGAAGTAATTGGGGACCTGGGGACCCAAGTTGATAGCAATCTCTCATTTGACAACCACATGGCCAAAGTGGTTAGAAAAACATTTTATATAGCCCACCTAATCATGAAGAGATTCGCATCTAGATCAGGGGAGGTCATCGTACCTCTTTACTCATCCCCTCAGGCCCATAATTGAGTACATTTCCCCTTTTGGGATGTACCTTACCAGACGCCTGCAGCAACTGGAAAAGACCCCAAATGTACCTCACCAAGAGGATCAAAGGGCTCATACAGATGCCATATGCTGCCCGGTTAAAGAAACTCTAGCTCTACTCAGTGGCATACCGCCTGCTCAGAGGCGATCTGTGCCTGACGTATAAAGCCATGTCCAACCCGGAATTAATGGACATGCTGCACCTCAGAAAATCCAAATCCCATCGAGCTACGCGCTCGAGAGACTTGAACCTCAGCACTGAAATAAATAGGACATGCTGGGGGGACAGATTCATAACCCAGAGGCTCCCTTCACTCTGGAATAAAATCCCAGTCCAGGTTAGGCAGAGTCCCTCATTGACTCTCTTCAAGAGGAAACTTGAGTGGATGGGAGATCGTAGGTTTACCTTGGGGGTATCACTTCTGTGTCACTGTTGGACAGAGGCACAGTATACTAACCTCGAAAAAGGGCAAAGCAAAATTAATTTAAAATGTGTGGCGAAAGCCAAACACACTCTGGCTAGGCTTATAAATGCCCTAGGGGCAGATAGCTTTGTATGAACCTATAAGATTCCATTCCCTCAGCTTCTCCCCCTGAAGACTATTCCTTTGTGGAAACCTTACATACCGTGAGGGAACATTTCCACTGGGATGGTCAGGACTACTCCGACTCAAGGAAAAGGCTCCGAGAGTTTCTTTTACTCCCCCACCACACACCACTTACTATCCCTCCAGTTTTAGACATTGTGGATGATGTTTACTTAGAATCTAGTCTAAATCCAGATTCTCTGCCTCCTGATCCAACCAAAGCAGATAGATATAGAGTGCCTGACCCTCACAAATTCCTTTACAAAAGCCCTGTCGCTGACCCAGAGACAATCTCCCAGGGTCCCAAAGGGGCTAAGGCTTCTATGGCTAAAAATCCTGTACCCTCTGAAAGGGACTCCAGAGCACTAGATAGGTGGGGGAAGAAGGTTTACACCTCAGCTACTCTAGCTATGAGAGCACTAAATTGTCAATTTCACATGCTGAAATACCAGCAGTTTCTAATGTCTCAAATAAAACAAAAGATGAGCATGCAACCTCAACAGTCTGAATTCAAGGAAATGCAGAATGTGTTGCATGCAGCTGAACAGGTGGGCAAACATACTTCACAATGTGGATATTTGATTCCTTGGAAGCTTCCTGTAGAGCAGCTGTTACTGGGTCTGTTATACATAGTCATGCTTGGTTAAAGGAACAAACTCTGCCTGGTCATGTTAAAACAAAGTTACTAGATGCACCCTTACAGCAGGATGTCTTATTTGGGGTTAAAGCAGAAGAGGTTTTAAAGAAAATGGAGGATAAGGCAGAATCTATGCAGACGGTCAAAGATTTCTTACAGGTACAACCCCCACGCTTCAGCAGAAATTGGCCAGCAAAAAATTGGTCCTTTCCAGCTTCTGACAGACCACAGAGAGGTAAATACAGACGCCCAAGGGGCAGAGGACAAGCACATATCCCTTACAAACCTCACCAATGGGGCACTGCAACACACAAGGGAGGAGAAGACAGGTCCCAAACTACTAGAAGACAAACACAATGACTTAAACCTCAAACTGCCAAGCAAAAATCTCTTGGCAGCTCCCTTGGGAGGAAAATTAGCATTTTTTATAGACATCTGGCGCATAGTCACAAAGGACAAATGGGTCCTAGACATTCTCACAAGGATACAGATTCCATTTCCACACCTTGCCAAGGATAAAAGGAATGCCAAACTTGCCACAAAATCAATGGGCAGTGGCACAAAAACAAATTACAGCTCTCATGGACATGAGAGCCATTCAACTGCAAGGCCAAGGATTTTACTCAAGGAGCTTTCTACTCCCCAGAAAGGACAATGCTTGGAGACTCATTCTGGACCTTTCAATTCTAAACACCTTCTTGCAAGTACCCAAATTCAAGATGCTAGCACTACAGCAGCTTCTTCCCGTGTTGGGCAAGAAAGCTTGGCTAGTAACGTTGGACCTCGAGGAGGCATACTTGCATGTCCCTATCAGACAAAATTGCAGAAGATACCTCCGTTTCATTGCAGGTTCAACCCATTACCAATTCTCTGCACTGCCCTTTGGCTTATATACTGCACCCAGGGTCTTCACAAAATGCCTGGCACCAGTAATTGCATTCTGCAGACAGAGGAATTCAAATATACCCATACCTGGACGACTGCCTCATCCAAGCAGAAAGCAAGGACATTCTCTTACAACATCTGACTTTTGTAAAACACCTAAGTTGCCTAGGGTACACAGTAAACGAAAATAAGTCAAAACTCGTGCCCTCACAAAATGACATTCCTGGGTGCCAGCTTGAATACAACGGCCCAGATGGCTTATCTGACGCCAGACAAACTACAACTAACTCAATACTTAAAAATAATGGCAACAAAGACCCAACTCCCTGTAAGAAAAATTCTGCAGGCCTTGGGCTTCATGGCATCTTGCATACTACTAATACCATTTGCAAAACTGCATATGAGGAAATTACAATGGTACCTGAAAAGCGTATGAACTCAACACAGCCACAGCTTGGAAACAGTGATACCTCTCATTCCCTGCCTTCAACAGGAGTTTCTGTGATGGTCTCCGGTATGTCACCTCAACAAGGGTCAGCCTTTCACCTTACCCCCAGCCAGGCAAACTATGACAACAGATGCATCGGACTATGCCTGGGGGGCACACATGGCAGGACGGTGCATTCAAGGCATATTGTCTGCAGATCAAAGGAATCTGCACATCAATCAAAAAGAAATGCTAGATGTACAGAATGCTCTGACAGCCTTCAAAGACCTCTTACATCCAGGACAGCTTATAAGGACAGACAACACCACAGTAATGTGGTACATAAACAAGGGGGTACACACTCCTACCCTCTATGCAGGCAAGCAATGACCTTGTGGAACACAGCACTGGCTTACCAAGTTCAATTACAAGCTCAATTCCTGCCAGGAAAAAAGAACACATTGGCAGACGACCTAAGCAGAAACATCATGGATCCCCACGAGTGGAAACTGGATCCAGAAGTATTTACAATGATAACTCAAAAATGGGGGCGCCCTAGACCTGTTTGCCAACCCCCAAAACTATCAGCTATCAAAATTTGCACAAGGACATTTCACCTTCAAGCTTGGAAAGTGGATGCACTCTCATTCAGTTGGAAAATGCTGACAGTATATGCCTTTCCTCCATTGCCCCTTCTCACAAAGGTGCTGCTGAAAGTCAGGATGGAGAGACCTCGAATGATGCTCATTGCCCCGGACTGGCCACACCAGCACTGGTACCCACTACTAAGGAACATTGCCCAGGGCCCACCATGGATTTTACTACAATTTCCTCATCTACTCACACAGCAAGGCAGTCAGATTCTGCACAGCCAGCTCAAAACCTTAAATTTGTCTGCATGGCAAATCACCTAAGCAACCAGCCAGCTTCTCTTTCACAAGCTGTTATGGATGTAATTCTGGAGGCCAGGAGGCCCAGCACCAGGAAAGCCTACTCAGACAAATGGAAAAGATTTTGCGGCTGGAACCAAGCTAAAGGCCAAAATACCCTTCAGCCGGACATGCCTCAGATTCTACAACTGAGATGTTACACAAAGGACTTTTTTTCATCTATTAAAATCCACACCTCAGCTATTATAGCTCACTACAACACGGATCCTCCCTGATTTTGAAATCCACTTCTAAGGCAGTATCTCAGAGGGGCAAAAAACATTAGGCCTCCCAGAAGAGTGCAAACACCAACTTGGGACCTAAATTTTGTTCTGGAAAAACCTACGCTGCCACCTTTTGAGCCAGCTTTCTCAGCTGACTTAAAGTTTATATCGTGGAAGACTGCCCTGCTGCTAGCAATTACTTCAGCCAGAAGAGTCTCAGAGCTACAGGCACTAATGGCGGTAGAGCCTTTCCTCATTTTTCATCAAGACAGAGTTTCTCTACGAACTAACCCCTCCTTTATGCCAAAGGTGGTATCCAGTGTGGCTCTAAATCAAACCATCCACTTACCCACCTTCTTTCCAAATCCACAGAACAAAGGAGAAATACTCCTGCATTCGTTGGACATTCACAGGCAACTACATTACTACTTGGATAAAGCTAAGGTTTTCAGAAAATCTGACCAACTTTTTGTATCCTATGCTACAACATCACAAGGAAAGGCCATTTCAAAACAGACAATTTCCAAATGGATAGGACATTGCATCCATTTTTGCTACACCCATTATGGGAAACCAGTTCCTGCTAGCATAAGGCCCCACTCCACCAGGGCAGCAGCTACATCTACAGCCTTCCTCAGGGGGGTGCCAACCAAAGATATTCTGGAAGCTGCAAATTGGACTTCAGTACACACCTTCACCAAACACGATCCCTTACCACTTTACTCTAAGACTAGAGCTGGCTTCGCCACTGCAGTTTTGCAGGGCCTTCTAGCCTCCTCTAATCCTGTTTGACTCCACCTCCCATCCTTAGCTTTGGGATTCTACCCAAGTGTGATGACTGCAGCAGGGTAACATGATGAACATAGTACAGTTTTGTACCTACCATAAATGTAGATGTTCGAGTGCATACCCTGCTGCAGCCCAGGTTACCCTCCCTCCATCCCCTCTGACCTAACTAAAACCTTTCAGTACCTTAAAATCTGATACAGCCTCTGTGGTGTATTCGCTTATAGCTGGAGGGATGTTTTGTTTGCGCCAAGCTTTTATTATTGGTACTATCTACTGACCATCTTTTGGGGGTGGCACCTGACATCTGGAGCAAGAAAAGCTGAAGAAAATGGTGTCTGATGCCTCTTGTATACCCCTGGCGCACTGACGTCAGGGAAGAAGACTTTGGAATTCAGGCCGACTGCTGGACCGCCTGACGTCAAGATAACCCAAGTGTGATGACTGCAGCAGGGTATACACTCTAACATCTACATTTATGGAAGGTACAAAACTGTACTTTATCCTCCCTCCAGCCCCCTGACGTCTTTTGGCTCTATCTCTACTCTCCTTTAGTATGCTTAAAATCTTTTTGTTTTATTTGCTTTTTTGGTTGGAGTTGTAACCTTGTATATTTATATATGCAGTTGCTTCCCATTAGGGGAGCACCTGACATCTGGGGCAAGAAAAACTGATGTAATGGCGTTGGCTGCATGTTTTATACCCCTGATGACCTGACGTCTCTGAAGAAGAGACAGCAACTGACGCAGGACCCAAGAGTTTTTTAATCAGGCCGACTGAGGGCTATTGCAAGCAGATAGCCCAAATGTGATGACTGCAACAGTGAGTACACTCAAACATCTACATTTATGGTAAGTGTACACAACTGTACTTTTTTTAACTCCAGAGAGAGTTCGAAGCTTATAACTCCTTGTGTCCATGATCTTTCAGTCTCGACTTCCTTCAACCGAGGTGGTATTATGAGCCCTAGGATGTTATTCGTGTTTCACTGTTGCAGTCATCACATTTGGGTTATCTGTTTGCAGGTAGCCCTCAGTCAGCCTGATTATCAAAGTCTTGGGTCCTGCGTCAGTTGCTGTCTCATCTTCCATGACTTCAGGTAGTCAGGGGTATAAAACTTGCAGCCGACGCCATTACATTAGTCTTTCTTGCCGTGTGGTGCCCGAAGCAGAAGCCATTCGGCCGACTCCTGAAATACTTGATCTGATATTGTTAATCCTCCTTCATTCCTTACATATGGGTATCGGTTCCGACCTCGGAACCTAGCCGGCCATCTTCCAAGCTTGCATTGGCTACAAACTCTCGAGCTAAACTCTTACCCAGAATTCCCCTCTTTCTGTTACCTCAGATTTCGTTTGCCGCATCGCCATTCAGTCGTGTCAAGCTACTTCTCTTGAGCTAAGTATAGATATTTGTCAGACTAGTCTAATATAACTTTTTCTGTCAGAAAACTTTCTAATTTGTTTTCCCTTATCGCATTTAGCGACTATATTTCCTTGAGTTTCCTTCGCTTTACTCTGCACTTTTTACCACGAGGTATTTTCTTGCTTACCATCATTGGTAAGCCCTTACTTTCTTCATTACCTTCGGGTATTCTTTCGTACCATTGCTGGTACCCTTCCTTCTTTCTCCTTTTCTATCATGGCAGATAAAAAAGGTAGTCCAGGATTTAAAAGGTGTTCAGATTGTGGACACAAATTACCTACATCAGATGCACACTCCGTGTGTCTATTGCTTGGGTGTGTCTCACTTATCTGTTGACCCGCCCTGTGGTATTTGTAAGAACTTTTCCAACAGGGCTTTGAGAGGAAAAATAAATGGTTATTGAAGGGACTTCTTAAATCTACAGAAAAGAAAAAGCCAGCAACCAAAAAAGGATCCAATGATGAATTTATTTACAAAACAGCATCAAAAAATGAATCAGACCGGTTTCGGCTGGTATACACTACACAGCCTTCTTCAGTGACAATAAAAAACTGAACTGATGCAGTTAAATAGCAACAAAATCACGTCCCATTGGTTGAAATCAAAATTGCTCATTTAGTCCAGGTGCAAACAAAGCACCTAGTTTAGTAATCCATTTCTTCTCCTTAGAATCTAACAATGAATGCCATCCAGTTTTGTTGAATCTTGTACCCTTTATTATATCAATAATCATAAAAGAAAATTTAGCAGTGTGATGTTTAGTAGTATGTTTATAGAGAGCATTGTTAATTTTCTTATTTTTAATGTTGCTCATATGTTCGGAAATACGCAATCTTAGGGGTCGAGAAGTTTGGCCAACATAGAATGAACCACAGTTGCATGTTGCAAGATAAATTAGTCATTCACTACTGCAATTTGCAAAAAAATGAAATATCAAAAACTTTCGAGCAATTCCTGCTAGTGAATTCCTGTGACTTAAAAATTTTATTACAATGACTACAGTGACCACATGGGAAACAACCAACTAACTTTTCACCTGTCAAAGTGGTTTGTACTGAATCAGTGCTATTGCTAAAATGAGTATGTTTGTAATGGTTGAAATAAGAAGCCAGGTTTTTGCCTTTCCGAAATGAGAACAAACATTTTTCTGGTAATGCATCTGATAATTCAGGAGTGTTGGACAAAATGTTCCAATTTTTCTGGACACTGTCCATAAGTACATTTGAATTTCTGGCATAAGTAGTAACGAACCTTAGAGGTTGTGTGGACCTCTTTTTTCCTTGACTTTATACTGGAGAAAATCCTCTCTAGGTAAGGAACTTGCCCAATTGCTAGCATGGAAGACATGTCCCCTGTCACGAGATCTGTTAATTAGATCACATTTGTCTTTCTCAAAAACATCCTGCTGAGAACAAATACGTTTTAAACGTATAAATTGTGACTTGGGAAAATTTTTGGCGATGTGCAGAGGATGAAAACTGGAGGCGTGAAGGACTGTGTTGTATTCAGGGTATTTTCTGAATACCTGAGTACTGAGGGTATGATCTTGAAGTCTGGTGATCAAAACATCAAGAAACGTGATTGTTTCAGCATGATAATTCACAGTGAACTCTATGCCCCAAATGTTATCATTCGAATATGAAACAAATTCAGTCAGGTACTCAACATCAGCCCTCCACACCATCCAGCAGTCATCCAGGTAACGTCTCCAAATATCAATTTCTGGCAAAAAGATGTTATGACTAGTGTTGTAAATTATATGTTCCTCTATGTAGGCCATAAAGAGGTCAGCATAAATGGGAGCAAAGGATGATCCCATAGCTGTACCTTTAATTTGCCAAAAACAAATGTCTTGGTAGAAAAAGACATTGCTAGTTAGAACAAGTTCCGCCAGGCCAACAAGAAAGAAATTAAAATCCTCTCCATAAATACGGGCAGTCTTAAGCCAATAAGATAAAGCCTCCAACCCTGCTGAATGGGGTATGTTTGCATACAAGGAACTGACGTCTAATGTGCACATCAACCAACCAGATTCTAATTGTGCCTCTGATATGATCTATAAAAATTCTGTTGTATCTTGTAGTCGGGAACGGACATGTGTCAACAAAGGCTTCAGGTGTTTGGTGAAGAATAAAGACAATGGTTCGGTTAGGTAACCCCTACCGGAAACAGTAGGTCTACCAGGTGGATGTACGGGGTCTTTGTGGATTTTAGGAAGGAAATAGATGTATTGATTAATTGGGTCATGAATGGTCAATTGTTCTGAAGTGGAACTGGTTATAAGACCAGTCTCCCTGGCGGTAGTGATGAATTCATCAATCTGTTTTTTAAACCTATGAATAGGATTGAGGCACATTTCAGCATAATATTTGTTGTTGGATAATTGCCTCATGGCCTCTTTATCATAATCTGACCAATTCATGACCACTACAGCCCAGCCCTTGTCCGCTGAGATAATGACCAATTCTTTATTTAGTTGTAATTCCTCAATGGCTTGTTTCTCACAGAGTGATAAGTTGTTGGGTTTGAAGCGAATCTCAGAACTGAAAAAATGTAGATCTTTGAGAATCATATTCTGAAAAAGATGTACAACAGGGTACATTGGTGGAAGGTACTTAGATTTATGATGAATAAATTTGTTTTGATCAAAATTTGTGTCTCCCTCCCCAAACTGTATTTTCAAGTTTAAACTTCTACAAAAAGACAAAACATCCTGGACCAAATGATCTTCTGAATTAACAAAGCCAGGGATGAAATTTAAGCCTTTATTGAGAACGGCCAAATGTAGTGGTGACAAAGTAAAATCAGACAAGTACAGAACATTTGAACTATGAGTGTTCACTTCTGTGTTACCATTTTCAACAGTCCCTGAATATCTTCTACTCATTTTATGTTTCCTGCCTCCCCGCTTGTACTTCCCCCTAAAGGGGTGAAATTCTGTGTTCTTTTGGGGTTTGGAAGATCCGATACTGGCTGCATATCACTATCTGTAAATGAGGATAGGTCAGTAGATGAACCATCAGTGTTATTTTTGTTCCGTAAAATCGATCTTGGTCTTTTCCTCCTAGGTGTTTTAGCTGGATAGGGGTTAAAACGCATGATTACTCTGTAGCCCTCAGAAAAAGTTAATTGTATTTCTTGTGAGAAGCACATACCTCATAAGGACTTCCACTCTTACTGTATTCCATGCCTAGGCCCTTATCACGACGTCACTAGTTGTCGATTTTGTGCTAGATTTAACAAACGCACTATAAAATGACGTTTTGATTTTGCTTTGCACTACTTTGGCCGAAGGTTCAATTATACAATGCCATCAGAACAACCGATGACTGCAGTTCATAAAAAACGCAAAGACAAGGATAAAGACAAGCATCCGAGGTCCAGAACCGACGACGAAGCCTCTTCTAGGTAAGTCGTCGGTTCTCAGTGAGGCGCTTTCGCAGCCCCTGACACCTGCTACCTCAGAGCCACAGGCTGCCTCCGACTCCCACGTGGAGACAACTAGGCATCTAGAAACTCAAGGTGTTGGGCCTACGGAAATTAATCCCTCAGATGGGTCCTGAGCCGCTGAGCAGCATCAGCTTCTGAGGGTGTTTTCAGACCTTCATAACTTACCATTAAAGCAGCAACCAAGACAAAAACACCATTAAAGGCAAAGAAGCAAGTACAGCATTCTCCAGGACAGACCTCCATGCCTTAGAAACAGATGCTCATAATGGCCGAATACCTCATTACTTTAATCGGGTTCCCATCCCCCTCCTGAGAAAAGGCCTAGGCACGATACAGACTATGATTCCTCTGATCAGGTTTCCATTTCCTCTGATTCCTCTTTAGACCCAGAGATGCTCTCTACCCCCTTACGAGGACTCTGATGCTGAAGAATCTATCCCTTCAGCCTCTCCTCCTGAGGATTACTCTTTTGGGGAAACTTTACATAGCATGAGGGAGCATTTCCATTGGGAAAGCCAGGATTATTCAGAATACAAGAAAAGGCTCAGGGACTTTCTGTTATTGTCTCAGCACAGGCCCCTTGCTATTCCGCCTGTGTTAGATATTGTGGATGATGTGTTCTCTGAATCCAGCTTATCTCCTGATTCTTTGCCCCCTGCTCCAGCCAAGCCAGATTGGTATTATAGAGTCCCTGACTCTCTAGTTTCTTTATAAAAACCCTTCTGCTGACCCAGAAACCATTTCCCAGGGTCCCAAAGGGGTTGAGGCTTCCATTGCAAGAAATCCAGTACCCTCTGACAGAGATTCCAGAGCATTGGATAGATGGGGGAAGAAAGTTTACACTTCTGCAACTTTAGCAGTAAGGGCTTTAAATTGCCAGTTTCACATGCTTAAGTACCAACAATATTAAATGGCTCAGTTAAAACAGAAAATACTTACAAGCTCAGACGCTCCTGACTATAAAGAAATGCAGGATTTATTGCATGCAGTTGAACAGGTGGGAAAACATACTCTGCAATGTGGTTTTGATTCTTTAGAGGCCTCCTGTAGAGCCGCAGTTACAGGTTCTGTGATTCGAAGACATGCTTTAAAAGAACAAAGTTTACCTGACCATGTTAAGGCAAAATTATTGGATGCTCCTTTACAGCATGATACCTTGTTTGGTGTTAAGGCAGAAGAGGTGTTAAAGAAAATGGAGGATAAAGCTAAATCTATGCAAACAGTCAAAGATTTCTTACAGGTACAGCCACCTCGATTTGGCAAAAATTGGCCTACAAAGAATTGGTCCTTTCCAGTGTCAGACAGGCCACAGAGAGGCAGATACAGATGCCTTAGAGGCAGATCTCAACCCCAAGGCTCTTACAGACAACGACAGTGGGGTACCTCAACCCCAAAAGGAGGTGAGGACAAGTCTCAACCTTACAGGAAACAGTCCGAATGACTTCCCCCTTCGTATGCCAAGCACTTTCCTTTTGGCAGCCCCTTTAGGGGGGAAACTTGCACTTTTTTCAAAATTGGCAAACAATCACCCAAGACAAATGGGTCCTGAATATTGTGTCTCAAGGATACAGGTTCCACTTTCACACTTTACCAAGGCTAAAGGGAATGCCAAACCTGCCACAAAATCAATGGGCAGAGGCTCAAAAACAAATTTCAGCCTTCATGGACATGAGAGCCATTCAGAAAGTACCACAGCAGGAACAAGGACCAGGATTTTACTCAAGACTGTTCCTGGTCCCCAGAAAGGACAAAGCCTGGAGACCCATACTAGACCTTTCAACTCTAAATACTTACCTGGATGTTCCGAAGTTCAAAATGTTGACACTACAGCAGCTTCTTCCCATGCTGGGCAAGAAGTCTTTGCTTGTTACTCTGGACCTCAGAGGCATACCTGCATGTCCCTATCAGACAAGATTGCAGACGATACCTCAGATTCAAAGCTGGTACAATGCACTACCAATTCTCTGCACTTCCCTTTGGCTTATCTACTGTGCCCAGGGTCTTTACAAAGTGCCTGCTACCAGTAATTGCATTTTGCAGACAAAAAGGAATTCACATATATCCATACCTGGACGACTGTCTCATTCAAGCAGAGAAAAAGGACATTCTTCTAAAGCATCTGGCGTTTGTAAAAAGGCTGCTAATTTCTCTAGGGTACACAGTAAACGAAAAGAAGTCAAAACTAGTGCCCTCACAACAGATAATATTCCTGGGTGCCAGCTTGAATACAACGGCCCAGATGGCTTATCTCACGCCAGACAAACAAGGACAACTGATTAAATATTTTCAATTACTGGCAAAAAAGTCCCATCTCCCTGCAAGAAAAATTCTACAGGCCCTGGGATTCATGGCATCCTGAATACTAATTTCGTATGCCAGACTGCATATGAGGAAATTACAGTGGTACCTAAAAAGTGTTTGGATTCAACACTCACACAGTTGAGAAACAAGAATACCAATAATTCCCTGCCTACAACCGGTGTTTCGATGGTGAGCACAGGCATGTCACCTTAACAAGGGTCAGCCTTTCACTCAACCCACAGCCAGGCAGACTTTAACAACAGATGCTTCGGATTATGCCTGGGGAGCACACATGGCAGGAAAATGTATTCAGGGCAAGTGGACCTCAAACCAAATGCATCTTCACATCAATCAAAAAGAGAAGTTGGCTGTTCAAAATGCCCTAACAGCTTTCAAGGACTGTCTGCATCCAGGACAGTTTTTATTAAAGACAGACAACACCACAGTAATGTGGTACATAAACAAGGGGGCACTCATTCTTATCCCCTATGCAGTTAAGCCATGACCTTGTGGAACACAGCTCTAACTTATGTTCATCTGCAAGCACAATTCCTGCCAGGAAAGAAAAATACTCTGGCAGACTATCTCAGCAGAAATATCATGGACCCTCACTAATGGAAATTGAATCTCCAAATCTTCAGCATGGTAACGCAAAAATGGGGCTGCCTAGACATAGATCTTTTTGCCTCCCCACTGAATTGCCAACTACAAAAATTCTGCACAAGGACTTACCACACACAAGCATGGAAAGTGGATTGCTCTTTCATTCAGCTGGAAAAGCCTAAAAGTTTATGCCTTCCCACCACTGCCTCTCCTTTCAAAGGTACTCCTAAAAGCCAGACAAGAAAAAATACAGATCCTGATTGCTCCAGACTGGCCACGCCAGCACTGGTACCCAATCTTAAAGAACTTAGCTCAAGGCCCACTATGGATTTTGCCTCAAATTTCACACCTTCTGACTCAACAAAATCAGATCCTGCACGGTCAGTTCAAAACCCTAAACCTGGCTGCATGGCAGATCCATTAGTCAAACAGGCGACACCTCTCTCTAAAGCTGATGTCCTTCAAGGATGCAACTGCAGTCCTGGCATATGGGTTGTCCTGCCTCAGGCAGCCCTTCGGTCGGCCGGATTCCAAAGTCTGGGTCCGGCGTCGGCTGATGTCACCCTTTCCCCGACGTCAGAGCGCCTGGGGTATAAAAGCGTCAGCCAACGCTATCTTCTTCAGTCTTTCTTGCCGCGCGGCGCCCGAAGCAGAAGCAGTTCGCAAGTGCCGGTCGACCAGCTCCTGTATTTTCAGCTACTGAAGTCTTCAAAAAAAGCTAAGTACCCCATTGGGGACCTTTTCTTGCCTCAGCCGACGTCAGATAAAAAGTTAATAATTGTTTAACTTGTGGGAAACAAATACCTCACAAGGATTTCCACTCTTATTGTTTACCCTGCCTAGGACCAGAACACAACGTCTCGGCCTGTACTGCTTGTGCTTCTTTGAATAAACGCACTCTTAGGCGTCGGGCAGAGTTTGCACAGGATTATTTTGGGGAAGATTTCTGTTATGTCATGCCATCGGAGCTTCCGACAGCACATTTACCTAAAAAACGGAAGGATAAGGACAGACACCCGCGGTCCGTGGTATCGGCCGACACCACGCTTACGCCTACCGAGAGTGTCTAGGTCTCTTCTGAGCCGGTTTCACAACCGCTACAGACCGACGACACTGCCCCACCGGTTACTTCGGTACCGGAGGCCAGCTCGGTGCCGGTTTCTGTTCTCCCCTCTGAGACCGTAGCCCAGGATACTTCTAACACCATTTCAGTGGATGACTACTCCAGCACGTGGGGCTGCCAGGCCTCCAGTGTCTATGTCCATTAAGGCCTACACACGTGCTAAGGCTGCCAAACAGACTAAGTCTCTCCCTCCAAGATCTGTTTCTCTGGGATCCACTTCTGGTTCTCAAATTTTAAGTTTAGCTGAGGACCTTATTTCTTTAATTAGGGGTTCTCAGCCACATCCAGATAGAGGCTCTCAGCTGCCTTCTGTCAAGAGGCCTAGGGTTGAGCAGGTAGATCCCCAGTCCTCCGATGAGGCCTCAGGTGATTCTGCACATTCAGACTACCAGGAGGAGGCCTTCTCGGCCTACGAGGATTCTGATGCGGAGGAATCCATTCCCTCTGCCTCTCCTCCTGAGGAATTTTCCTTTGGGGAAACTCTTCATTCCATGAGGGAACACTTCAAATGGCAAGGCCAAGAATACTCAGATTCTAGGAAAAGGTTAAGGGAATTTTTAAAGCTACCTCAGCATAGACCCTTAGCTATTCCTCCAGTTTTAAATGTTTTAGATGATGTGCACTTAGAATCTAGTGTTTACTTTGACTCCCTCCCCCCTGCTCCTGTCAAGCCAGACAGGTACTACAGGGTCCCAGACACGCATCAATTTCTGTACAAGGGCCATACTGCTGACCCTGAAACTATTTCTCAGGGGCCTAAAGGGGTTTCCTCCACTACTGCTAAGAATCCACTTCCTTCAGAAAGAGATTCTAGGGCTTTAGAAAGGTGGGGCAAGAAAGTATATACATCTTCCACCCTTTCTATGTGAGCATTAAATTGTCAATTTCATATGATTCAGTATCAGGAATACATGTTGGATGACTTGCAAAAGAAATTGGCTTCCCCTGAACCATTAGATAGAAAAGGGTTACAGGAATTGGTTCATAATACTCAGCAGGTTAGCAACCATTTCCTTCAGTGTGGATATGATGCATTGGAAGCTTCATGTAGAGCAGCAATGACAGGTGCGGTCATACGCAGACATGCTTGGTTAAAGGAACAAACATTGCCAGACCATGTGAAAATTAAACTTTTGGACGCACCACTAGAGAAACATAAGCTATTTGGTGCTACTGCACAAGAGGTTTTAAAGAAAATAGAGGAAAAGGCAAAATCAGTGCAAACAGTCAAAGATTTCCTCCAGGTACAGCCTCCAAGATTCAGCAGGAATTGGCCTTCTAAGCATTGGTCCTTTCCAGACGCAGACAAATTTCAGAGGCAAAAACAGACGTGGCAGAGGGCGAACTAGAGGCTCCTACAGAGGACGTCAATGGCAGCCTCCGAACCAGAGAGGTGGGGCACGACCTTCCACTGCTCCGCAGGGACAATCTCAATGACTTGACTTTGACTCCGCCATCCAGGGCTCAATTAGAAGCACCTTTGGGCGGAAAATTATCTTTATTGTCACAAAATTGGCACAATATTACAATGGACAAATGGGTACTGGACATAATAGACAAAGGATACAGATTCCATTTTCATACGCTACCAACAAGACATGGCAGGCCAAACCTGCCACCAAATCAAAGGGCAGAGGCACTCAAATAACAAACCTACTTCAAATAAGAGCAATAGAAAAGGTTCCTTCTGCAGAACAAGGCCAAGGATTTTATTCAAGACTGTTCTTGTTCCAAGAAAAGAAAACCAATAGAGACCCATTCTAGACTTGTCCGCACTGAATACTTACCTTATTGTGCTAAAATTCAAAATGCTGACTTTACAGCAACTCCTTCCCATGCTGGGCAAGGGGTCTTGGCTGGTAACTCTGGACCTCAAGGAGGCATACCTGCATGTCCCAATCAGACAAAGTTGCAGAAGATACCTCAGATTTATTGCAGGCTCAGAGCATTATCAATTCTCAGCATTGCCCTTTGGCTTATCTACTGCGCCCAGAGTGTTCACGAAATGCCTGGCATCAGCAATTGCACATTGCAGACTTCAGGGGATACAAATATAACCTTACCTGGACGACTGCCTTATACAAGCGGACAGCCAACAAGCCTTGTTAAAAAACTTGGACTATGTCATTCACCTACTGCAGGCCTTGGGATACACAGTCAATATTCAGAAATCAAGTCTCGTACCGTCCCAACAAATACCTTTCCTGGGTGCCACACTGGACACAAACACCCAGATGGCGTTTCTGACAAAAGAAAAACAAAAACAATTACCAGAATACTTCAGAAAATTAGCAACACACACCCAGATGACTGCAAGGAAAATCCTGCAGGCCCTGGGTTTCATGGCATCTTGCATTCTTCTGATTCCACACGCAAGGCTGCATATGAGAAAACTACAATGGTATCTAAAAAGTCTATGGTCTCAACACAGCCACAGCATGGAAGCATTGATTCCACTCATTCCATGCCTTCAATAGGAATTTCTGTGGTGGGCTCATGCAAGCCAGATAAACAAAGGTCTGCCTTTCAGCAAGCCTCATACAAGTCAAACCATAACAGACGCCTCAGACCATGGATGGGGGGCGCACATGGAGGGCAGATGCATTCAAGGACAATGGACACAAAAAGAAAAGCACCTGCACATCAACCAAAAAGAAATGCTGGCAGTGATACATGCAATCAAGGCCTTCGAAAAGTTCATGCATCAGGGCCATCTACTAATAAAGACAGACAATACCACAGTTATGTGGTACATAAACAAGCAAGGAGGTACCCATTCCTACCCTCTTTGCAGACTAGCAATGAATCTCTGGGATATTTCCCTACAATTGAAAATAGAGCTACAATCAACAGTTTGTACCAGGGAAGGACAGTGTTCTGGCAGACAGCCTAAGCAGAAACATCATGGATCCACACGAATGGATGTTGCATCCAGACATTTTCTTACAAATAACTCAAGCATGGGGAAGGACGGACATAGATCTTTTTGCCTCCCACCTCAATCACCATCTGAAAAAGTTTTGCACAAGGACATACCATCCTCAAGCATGGAAGGTGGACGCTCTCTCCTTCAGTTGGAACTTTCTAACACTATATGCCTTCCCACCTCTTCCTTTGATGACCAAGGTGTTACTAAAGATCAAGACAGAGCAACTGAAAGTCATACTGATAGCTCCAGACTGGCCAAGACAACACTGGTACCCACTGCTACGGAGCTTGACACACACCAATCCGTGGCTCCTTCCTCAATGGCCACTTCTTCTGACACAGCACAATTACAGGACACTACACCCCAGCTTGAAAACATTGAAGCTGACAGCTTGGAAGATTCCATGAATATTCCTCAGGATACACTTTCCAAAAGGGTAAAAGATATCATCCTGGAGGCGCGCAGACCTTCCACTAGAAAAACATAGTCAGCAAAATGGAAGAGATTTCTAATCTGGAATAGCAAAAAGGGTCAAGACCCATCAGTGATGAGCATTCCACAGATCCTAGAATATTTGGCTGAAATGCTCCACAATGGCCTTTCATATTCTTCCATAAAAATACATGCTTCAGCAATATTTGCCAAATGTAACACTGATCCGCCTGTATTTTCTCACCCATTGCTAAGACAGTTTCTAAGAGATATGAAGAACATCAACCCTCCAAGGAAACCACTAGTGCCTGCATGGGACCTCAACTTCATGCTGGAAAAATTAACTCTTCCTCCCTTTGAACCAGCAGCATCTTCAGAGTTGAAATTTCTGTCTTGGAAGACAGCTTTCCTTCTGGCAGTAACCTCAGCAAGAAGAGTCCATGAGCTACAGGCCCTTATGGCAATACAACCATTTCTCATTTTTCATCAGGACAGAGTTTCTTTGAGAACCAATCCGTCATTCATGCCAAAGGGTTGGGAAGATGGCCTAATGGTTAAGGTGTTTGCCTTACAGACACAAGGTGCAGGGTTTGAATCTCACAGGGGATAATTGTCTAGGCTTAAAATGGCTCGCAAGGGCAGTTAGCCTAGTACTAATCTATGAATCTAAAAGGTGGTATCCAGGGTGTCCCTGAATCAAGCTATTCACCTGCCTACCTTCTTTACCAATCCTCAAAATAAAGGAGAGAGACTTCTGCACACCTTGGACATACACAGACAGTTGCGCTACTACTTGGACAGAACAAAGTCTTTCAGAAAATCTGACCAGCTTTTTGTAGCTTGCACTGCTGGATTGCAGGGAAAAGCAATTTCCAAACAGACAATTTCTAAATGGATTGGAAATTGCATTCGGTTCTGCTACTCTTTTCATGGAAAAACTGTGCCAGCTGACATCAGGCCACATTCCACCAGAGCTACAGCCACCTCCACAGCCTTTTTAAGAGGAGTGGCAACAAAGGACATTTTAGAAGCTGCTACATGGAGCTCCGTGCATACATTTTCCAAACATTACAACCTGCCTTTATATTCCAGATCCAGAGCAGGGTTTGCTTCTGCAGTCCTGCAGGGCATTTTAGCTACACCATCTTTGTCTTGGTGCCTACCACCCCCAGGTTGGCTATGGTATTCAACCTATATGTCAGGACTGCAGTTGCATCCTTGATGGACATAGTACAGTTTTGTACCTACCATAAATGTAGATGTCCGATAAGTATGCAACTGCAGTCAGGTTTTCCCTCCCACCTACCCCTCTCTGGTATTCATTTGGGTTTCTACCCCTCATTTTAGCTTCCTGGGGTAATCGTTTATGGTGTATTTGTTTTTTTGTTGTTGTACTTGTCTTGAATTTTTTCTCTATTTTCAAAATTTAGCCTTCCTTAGAGGGCACCTGGCATCTGGGGCAAGAAACACTGAAGAAGATGGCGTCGGCTATCACTTTTTATACCCCAGGCGCTCTGACGTCAGGGAAAGGGCGACATCAGCCGATGCCGGACCCAGACTTTGGAATCCGGCCGACCGAAGGGCTGCCTGAGGCAGGACAACCCATATGTCAGGACTGCAGTTGCATACCTATCGGACATATACATTTATGGTAGGTACAAAACTGTACTTTGTGGATGTCATTTTGGAGGCCAGGAGGCCTAGCACCAGGAATTCTTACTCAGAAAAATGGAAGAGATTATGTGCCTGGAACCAGGCTCAAAGCCTTGACCCTCTTGTCCCAAACATTCCTCAGATTTTACAATACTTAACTGAGATACTGGACAAAGGCCTATCCTTCTCATCTATTAAGATCACGCCTCTGCCATTTCAGCTTATTACAACATGGAGCCTCCTTTATGTTCTCATCCCTTGCTAAAGCAGTACCTCAGAGGGGCTAAAAACATAAGACCACCCCGGAGAGCGCCAACACCAATGTGGGACCTTAATTTTGTTTTGGAAAAACTGACATTGCCACCTTTTGAGCCAGCCAATACAGCCGATCAAAAATTTTTATCATGGAAAAACAGCTCTGCTCCTGGCAGTAACATCAGCGCGAAGAGTCTCAGAGCTACAGGCATTAATGGCAGTGGAACCTTTTATAATATTTCATCAGGACAGTGTTTCTGTAAGGACAAACCCTACCTTCATGCCAAAGGTGATATCTAGTGTGGCCCTTAACCAAACCATCCATTTGCCAACTTTCTATCCAAACCCCCAGAATAAAGGGGAGAAATTTCTGCACTCTTTGGACATACACAGGCAGCTATGCTTCTACTTGGACAAAACAAAAGCTTTCAGGAAAACTGAGCAACTGTTTGTAGCATATGCTGCAGGATCACAGGGCAAGGCTATCTCAAAGCAGACTTTCCAAATGGATAGGACACTGTATTCGTTACTGCTACACACAGCCTGGAAAATCAGTCCTCAGTAACATTAGGCCACATTCTACCAGAGCAGCAGCTACTTCAGCAGCCTTTCTCAGAGGAGTACCAACCAAGGAAATTTTGGAGGCTGCAACTTGGAGTTCAGTGCACACCTTTACCAAGCATTTCCACTTGCCTCTTTACTCTAAATCCAGAGCAGGATTTGCCACTGCAGTTCTGCAGGGCCTCATAGCCAATCCTAACTCTTTATTGACCAGCCACCCAACCTTAGCTTTGGGATTCTACCCAAATGTAATGACTGCAGCAGTGTAACACGATGAACATAGTACAGTTTTGTACCTACCATAAATGTAGATGTTCGAGTGTTCACACTGCTGCAGTCCAGGTTACCCTCCCTCCATTCCCCTCTGTCCTAGCTGGAATTATCTATGCCTTTCTATCCTAGACAACCTTTGTGGTTTATTTGCTTGTAACTGAAGGTATTGTTTTTATTTTTTATGTATGTTTCATTAGCAATATGTATTGCCTACCTACTTGGGGGCACCTGACATCTGGGGCAAGAAAAACTGAAGAAAATGGCTTCGGATGCATCTTGTATACCCCTGGCGCACTGACGTCAAGGAAGAAGCAACAGCAACTGACGCCGGACCAAGACTTTGGAACTTTGGCCAACTGCGGGGACCGCCTGATGGCAGGATAACCCAAATGTTATGACTGCAGCAGTGTGAACGCTCGAACATCCACATTTATGGTAGGTACAAAACTGTACTTTTGTTGTAGTAAACTTAAACTTAAGCCAATGTCAGCAAAAAAGGGCAAATGCCAATGCGGGCGCCAGGTATCCCATAATGATACGCACGACCGCTGCGTTTTTTTGCCTAGGCCTGGAGCATGATCACAATGCTTGCTCTATCTGCCCATCTTTCATTCCTAAGACCCTACGCAGCCATCTGGCTGCACTTAATCTTTACTTAGAAAACCAACGACTTAAATAATTAGCATTCAGGATCAGTCCTGTTTCGGAAGTCTCGACTGAACCTCTGGAAAAGGCCAGGATTCCTAGGCCCTCTTCCCCTGCCTCTCTGCTTTTGGACACCCCGCCAGCTACCATATAGGAGTTGAGGGATGTCTGTCAGATCCGTTGACTTCTACAGTGACTTTCGAGGAAGCTGCTTCATAGTTGATAACAAGCACATCGGAGTAAACCCAGACATCGGCTACTGCCGAGGTCGAGGAGGAACTAGACACAGCCGGCCTCCGACTGAGATCCCTCATCCTGACACAGCTACCCTTAGCCAGACATCTGATTCCAGGCCTACTCCTAAGTCTACCCCAGTTAAAAAGAAACAAAACAATCATCTGGTTATACCCATGGATGTCCTACCTTATTGACAGCCCTTCACCTCATCTTTGATGCAGGCCTTTATGGCCCTTAGGCTTTCAGCCTCTTCTCCATCTACTCTTCCTCTACTCCGCCTCAGGCCTGCTTGGGTTTTGTCTCTTCCACCTCCTCCCTCACAAGACAAGGAAGAAGAGCAAGGGACCTATTCATCTTATGATGAGTCTATATCTTACTCCCCCCAAATAGCCTCTCCTCAAGAGTATCATTCCCCAGATGAGGAATTCATTGAAGGGGGGAATCTTCTCCAGAAGGATATTACCTTTGGTGAGGCCATAACCAAATGAAGGAATACTTCAAATGATACATCTCTCAAATGTCTGATACTCAAAAAAGGTATTTTGAGCTATTACAAGTGGAATCTCCCTCCCTTTCTGCCATTCCACCTGTCATTTCTGCCTATTTAGATGCTTTTTCCTCAGCAAAGACACCAGACTCTGTCACCTGCCCCTAAGAGGCAAGATTGCTTCTACAAGATGCCGGATGACCAGAATTCTAGTCAAACCACCCCTGGTAGATCCTGCTGTGATTGCCATTTCTCCAGATAAACATTCCAGACTGATTCCGTCTGCCTCTCTCTTACCTCTGGACAAAGACAGCAAAACAGTGGATAAAATTGGAAAAAAGGTTTATACCTCTTCCACATTAGCCTTTAGAGCCATCAACTGTTAAACCCATATGACCATATATGCTCTGGGCCTGGTCTCTCACGCTGCCACTCTGCTGGCTGCTACTCCAGACTGCCTCACTAAATCTGATATCTCTTACAAACTTACTGTGGCTGCCCAAGTAGCCTGACGCTCCATTAGATTTAGTTATGATGCTGCAGAGACCTCTGCACACACTGCAGCATCTGCCAGTGTACTCTGGAGATATTCATGGCTACGTCTCCAACACTTACCAGAAGACTTCATGTCTAAAATCTTATATTCCCCCTCTGGACCTTAACTTCCAGTTTAGTAAACAGTCAGCAGATCTATTCAAAAATCTGCAAGAAAAGAGTAAGAAATTGCAAGACATCAAGCATCTTCTGGTGTCTCCTATTCCTAAATATTACAGGAATTACCCTGCCAAAGCCACCTTTGTCAGAAGAAACCCTGCCCCTGCTTGACCTATCTCTTCCAGACACAGAAGTGGGGTCAGAAGACTAACCCCTTTCAGGCCAGCCATCTCTCGGCCCCCCTCTAGACAGTCCTTTCAAGATAGAGGCAGCCCCAACAACGCGTGACTGCTCTGCCTGTCTACCCTTTTCTGCCTGCCTCTCACACTGCCTCCCATTTTGAAAAACCACCATTGTAGACAAATGGGTGCTGGCTGTTGTTCAAAAGGGATACTTCCTCTGCTAGAAAGAATGGCCACCCTTAACGGGTGTCCCCTTCCCACCAAAATAATCAAAGACTTCTCTTCCCACAGATTCTGACAGACCTTATGAACTTGCTACAGTAGAACTTGTCCCTCCAGGGCAGGAAGGAAAAGGCTTCTTTTCAAGACTATTTCTGGTCCCCAAAAAAGATGGACCATGAAGAACCAATGTTCTTCGTGTTTCACTGTTGCAGTCATTACTTTTGGGTAATCTGGTGGCAGATTGCCCTCAGTCAGCCTGATTAACAAAGTCTTGGGTTCTGCTTTGGTTGCTGTCCCTTCTTCCATGACGTCAGGTGGTCAGGGGTATAAAACATGCAGCCGACACCATTACATCAGTCTTTCTTGCCGCCCAGTGCCCAAAGTAGAAGCAGTTTGCAAGTGCCGGTCTGCCGACTACTGAAATTTTCGTTTTCGAGTTTCAGAACTGAAGTCTTCAACTAAAAAGCTAAGTAATCCCGTTGGGGAAACTTTTTCTTGCTCCTTACCGATGTCAGTAAAAGTTAATAATTGGATTACTTGTGGGAAGCAAGTACCTCATAAGGATTTTCATTTGTACTGAATTCCTTGCATAGGCCCTGACCACAACATACCTTGCTGTCGGTTTTGTACTAAATTTAATCAACGCACTATCAAACGTTGGTACATTTTTGCTTCTAAACATTTTAGCTCACGCTTTAATTATCCAGAAATGTCATCTGATAGCAATCCAACTACCGGAGTACATAAAAAACACAAAGAAAAACACAAAGAAAAGGACAGAGAAAGGTAGTCGAGATCCAAAACCGGCAACAATTCATCTCCTAAGCTAGTCGCCAGTTTGCTTGGCACTCAGTGATGTGCTTTCGCAGCCCCTGCTATCCGCTACCTTCGAGTTGCAGGCCTCTACCGACACCCATGTGGAGTCTGGCATGCCGCAAGATACTCAAGGTATTGGACCGACGGATGTATCTCCCACGGATGGGTCCAGAGCCGCTGAGCAGGCACCGGCTTTTGAGGGTGTATTCAGACCTCAACATTTTTATATCAAACCGACGAAAGCTGCAAAACCAAAGGCAAAGACACCTAAAACTAAAAAAACGATGCCTGAGTCACGTGCACAGGCCTCTGTCTAAAAAACAGATTATCAAAATGGCTGAAGACCTTATTATCTTGATGAGGGGTACCCATCCCCCTCCAGATAATAGGCCTAGGCAAGACACTGACTATGAATCTTCAGATCAGGTTTCTATTTCTTCTGATCAGGAATTATCTTTACCTCCCTATGAGGATTCTGATGCTGAGGAAGTCTATTCCATCTGCATCTCCTCGTGAGGATTATTCATTTGGAGAAACCTTGCATACTTTGAGGGAACATTTTCACTGGGAGAGTCAAGACTTCTCAGAATAAAAAAAGAGGCTTAGGGATTTCCTTCTCCCTCAGCACAAGCCTTTAGCCATTCTTCCTGTGTTAGACATTGTGGATGACCCCTGACTCTCTACCTCCGGCTCCCAGTAAGCCTGACTGGTATTACAGGGTCCCTGACTCTTAAGTTTTTATTTAGAAACCCTGCTGCTGATCCTGAAACTGTTTCTCAGGGTCCAAAGGGAGTTAAGGCCTCAACAGTAAAAATCCCTACCCCCTCCGACAGAGATTCAAGGGTGCTGGACAGATGGGGAAAAAAGGTTTATGCATCTGCTACCTTGGCAATCAGGGCCTTAAACTGTCAATTTCATATGCTTAAATACCAACAACATGTTATGGGTTTGCTGAAACAGAAAATTATGTTTATTTCAGAATGTGCAGAAAATAAGGAATTGCAGGATATATTGCATGCAGCTGAACAAGTTGGAAAACATACTTTGCAATGCGGTTTTGATTCTTTAGAGGCCTCCTGCAGGGCTGCAGTTACTGTATCTGTGATTAGGAGGCGTGCCTGGTTGAAGGAACAAAATTTGCTTGATGTTAAAGCTAAATTGCTAGGTGCACCTTTACAGCATGATTCTCTGTTTGGTATTAAGGCAGAAGAGGTTTTAATGAAAATGGAAGACAAAGCTAAGTCTATGCAAACTGTTAAAGATTTCTTACAAGTGCAGCCACCTTGATTCAGTAGACACTGACCTACAAAAAATCGGTCCTTTCCTGTGTCAGAGCTCAAAGGGGCAAATCCAGATGCCCTAAGGGTTCCCAGGTACCAGGCTCAAGACCTCATACAGGTCAAAGCAATGGGGAACATCCACCTCCAAATTTGGAGGCGATAAAGCGCAAACCTACAGGAAGCAATCCCAATGACTTCCCTCTGCCTACACCAAGCACTTATCTTTTGACAGCACCCATAGGGGGAAAATTAGCACTTTTTGCTCAAAATTGGCAGTTAACCCAGGACATGTGGGTACTGAACATCATATCACAGGGATGCAGATTCCATTTCCACACTCTGCCAATGACAAGTGGTTGGCCAGACCTGCCAAAAAACCAATGGGCAGAGTCACAGAAACAGGTTACGTCCCTCATGGATATGGGGGCCATTCAGACAGTACCAGAACAGGAAAAAAGGACAAGGTTTTTACTCGACTGTTCTTGATACCCAGAAAGGACAAGGCCTGGCGGCCAATACTGGATTTATCGATTTTTGAACACATACCTGGAGGACATTCCAAAATTCAAAATGCTCACTTTGCAACAGCTTCTGCTCATGCTGAGCAAGAATGCTTGGCTGGTGACTTTAGACTTAAAAGAAGTATACCTGCATGTCCCAATAAGACAGTCGTACAGAAGATACCTCAGATTCAAGGCTGGCTTAATGCATTACCAATTCTCTGCACTGCCATTTGGCTTGTCTACTGCGCCCAGGGTCTTTACAAAGTGCCTGGCAGCAGTAATTGCATTTTGCAGACAAAGAAGTATTCATATATATCCTTACTTGGGCGACTGTCTCATTCAAGCAGAGAACAAGGACACTGTTCTACGACACCTGGCATTTGTGAAAAGGCTTCTAGCATGCCTAGGGTACACAATAAATGAAAAGAAATCACAACTGGTACCCTCTCAAAAGATAACATTCCTGGGTGCAAGCTTGCATACAACTGCCCAGATGGCTTACCTCACGCCAGACAAGCAAAGGCAACTGACTACTTACTTCAAACTGATGACAACAAAAACCCAGTCTTCTGCAAGACAAATTCTGCAGGCTCTGGGCTTCATGGCATCCTGCATCCTACTAATTCCATATGCAAGACTGCATATGAGGAAACTTCAGTGGTACCTAAAAAGTTTATGGAGTCAGCATTCACACAGTCTGGAAATAATGATTCCTCTCATCCCCTGCCTGCAACAGGAGTTTCTGTGGTGGGCAAAGGCCTGTCACCCAAACATGGGACACCCCTTTACTCTACCCCTGCTAGCCAAACCTTAACAGACGCATCAGATTATGCCTGGGGGGGCCTACATGGCAGGAAGATGCATTCAGGGCATATGGGCACCAAATCAAATGCATCTACATATCAACCAGAGAGATGTTAGCTGTCCAAAATGCCCTAACAGCCTTCAAGGACTTATTCATCCAGGACAACAACTGATAGACTGACAACACCACAGTCATGTGGTATATAAACAAGCAAGGGGACACACACTCATACCCTCTTTGCAGATTAGCCATGGCACTGTGGGACACAGCTTTGACCTACCAAATAAATCTTCAAGCTCAATTCTTGCCAGAAAAACAGAACACTCTGCCAGATGATTTAAGCAGAAACCTAATGGATCCTCACGAGTGGAAACTTAAATCCACAAGTATTCAGCATGATGACAGAGAATTGGGGGGGGGGGGGCAGACATAGATCTATTTGCTTCTCCTCAGAATGATCAATTGAAAAGATTCTGCACAAGGACTTATCACAGGTAAGCATGGAAAGTGGACGCCCTGTCCTTCAGTTGGAAAAACCTGTCAGTTTACACCTTTCCTCCTCTGCCTCTTCTCCCCAAGGTCCTCCTAAAAGTCAGACAAGAGAAGCCAAAGATGATATTAATTGCCCCAGACTGGCCCCGCCAATACTGGTACCCAATCCTAAGGAACTTGTCT
Source organism: Protopterus annectens (assembly GCF_019279795.1). Classification (NCBI taxonomy): domain Eukaryota; kingdom Metazoa; phylum Chordata; order Ceratodontiformes; family Protopteridae; genus Protopterus; species Protopterus annectens. Next base: position 1,583,575,960 of record NC_056732.1, on the reverse strand, counting down.
CAATACCCGGCTTGGACCTTGCCTCAAAGACCACAAGTACTGTCCCAGCAAAACAGATCCTGCACATTCAACTACAGACTCTGAACCTGGCAGCATGGCTAATCATGTAATCATACGAACAACACCTCTCAGTAAAGCTGTGATGGATGTCATTTTGGAAGCCAGAAGGCCTAGTACTAGACAATCTTATGCTGAGACAATTGAAGAGATTCTGTGCTTGGAATTGAGCACAAGGAACTGATACTGCAGAACCACAAATTCCTCAGATGTTACAATACTTAACTGAGATGCTTGACAAAGGCCTATCTTTTTCTTCAAAATCCATGCCTCTGCCATTTCGGCTCATTACAATATAGAGCCACCTATCTTTTCTCATTCTTTATTAAAGCAATATCTTAGAGGAGCCAAAGACCTAAGGCCTCCTATAAGATCACCATTACCTGCATGGGACCTCAACTATGTGTTAGAAAAGCTCACCCTGCCTCCATTTGAACCAGCCACTACCGCTGATATAAAGTTCTTGTCATGGAAGACAGCTCTGCTACTAGCAATTACTTCAGCAAGAAGAGTTTCAGAGCTACAGGCCCTCATGGCTGTAGAGCCTTTTATCATATTTTACCCAGACAGGGTGTGTCTGAGGACAAATCCTACTTTTTATGCCTAAGGTGGTTTCCAGTGTGGCTGTTAACCAAACTGTTCATCTGCCAACTTTTTATCCAAATCCGCAGAACAAAGGGGAGAGAATTCTGCATTCCTTGGACATACACAGACAGCTAAGACTGTACTTGAGTAGGACAAAAGCTCCAAGAAAAACTGAGCCATTACTAGCGTCATATGCTGCAGGATCAGAAGGAAAGACCATCTCAAAGCATGCATTTTCAAAGTAGATAAGCCACGGCATCCGATGTTCTTCATTCCACATTGCTGCAGTCCTAACCATTGGGTAGTCCGCTGTCCAGTCGGCCCGAATACCAAAGTATATGGCTGACGTCGGTCAAGGCGCATTAGACTGATGTCAGGACGTCAGGGTACTAATGCGCATGACCGACGTCATATCCTTAGTCTTTTTTGCCGCATGGTCCGATGCAGAAGCAGTTTAGCGAGTGCAGGTTGGCGTTCTGAAAAATTTCCGAAGTCGGAGTTTCAGACCGAATCAAAGTTGGCTAAGTACCCCGTTGGGGAACATTTTGGTTTTCTTGCCTCAGTATTTAACCGGATGTCAGAAAAAGTGAATAACTGTATTTCTTGTGGGAAGCAGATACCTCATAGGGATTACCATACTTTGTGTATACCTTGTTTAGGGCCTGAGCACGACGTTGTTGGTTGCCGCTCTTGTGCTAGATTTAACAAACGCACAATTAAGAGAAGGTTAGACTGTGCCAGGTTAGTGTTTGGGAAGCGTTGTAATTATAAAATGCCGTCGGATGCTCCGACGCCCGCTTCGTCCAAAAAGCGCAAAGACAAAACAGCAAAGCCTAGGGTTGATGAACCGGCAGTCCCGGACGTCGGTTCTTTAGAAGGCTCAGTGGAGCCAGAGGTTTTGCCAGGAGTTTCTTTGGAGTCTCAGGCAGAGACTTTACTGTTACAGGATGTGCCCTCTCAGGAGGTAGGCCAGGCTGAGGGGGCTTCTCAGGTAACTGTTCTTCCCTCTCTTCCCAAGGTTGTTAGAGCCTCTCCTTCTGTTTCCAGAACTTCTTTGAGAGGTAGGCCAAGTTTAGCTTCAGTGGGGGCTTCTCCTAGCACTTCAGGTTCTGTGCCTAAGAAACATATGCTTAAAATGGCAGAAGATTTAATTACTATGATTAGAGGCTCTATGCCCCCTCCTGATAAGAGGCCTAGGGTGGAACCTGAGTTTGAGAGTTTTGAACAGTGTTCAGAGGCTTCTGAGTCTTCTGCGGAAGACTTGCAGGAGTATCCTCCTTATTCTGATTCTGATGTGGATGATTCCACTCCTACAGCTTCTCCTCCTGAGGATTTCTCATTTTCAGAGACTCTGCATTCCATGAGGGAGCACTTTAAATGGGAAGGCCAAGATTACTCTGATTCCAGGAAAAGGCTTAGGGAATTCTTATTTTACGACAGCATAGGCCCTTAGCTATACCTCCTGTGTTGAATGTGGTGGAAGATGTTTTGCAGAGGCTTCCCTGAACCCTGATTCTTTGCCTCCTGCCCCTGTTAAACCTGATAGGTACTATAGGGTGCCTGAAGCTCATAAGTATCTGTTTAAGAGTCCTAGGGCAGACCCGAAACTATTTCTCAGGGGCCTAAAGGTGTTAAGGCCTCTGTTGTTAAAAATCCTGTTCCCACTGATAAAGAGGCAAGGGCTTTGGATAGGTGGGGAAAGAAAGTGTATACTTCTTCCACTTTAGCCATGAGGCGTTGAATTGTCAGTTTCACATGCTAAAATATCAAAATTATCTCCTTTCACAATTGAAATCTAAGGTGGATGCTTTGGCGGAAGGTATAGAGTGTAAAGAGTTGCTGGATTTAGTTCATGTGTCTGAACAAGTGGGTAAGCATTCTTTGCAATGTGGTTTTGATGCTGTGCAGGCCTCCTCGAGGGTGGCTGCCACTAGTTCTGTTCTTCGCAGGCATGCCTGGTTGAGGGATCAGAATTTAGCAGAGCATGTTAAGACTAGGATTTTGGATGCTCCTTTACAGTCTGATGTGTTATTTGGTTCGCCTGTGGAAGCAGTTTTAAAGAAAATGGAGGACAAAGCTAAGTCTATGCAAACTGTTAAAGATTTTTTGCAGGTGCAGCCACCGAAATTTAGTAGAAATTGGCCTACTAAGGGATGGACATATCCTGCTTATGATTCCCAGTCTAGGGGTAGGTCTAGACGTGGTAGGGGCAGAGCTCAAGGTTCTTTTAGGCCTAGAACAGGGAGTTCACCTGCTCAGACTTCTGGTGAGGGCAGGGGTCAGTCCTTTCGTAAACAGACCCAATGACCTGCCTTTTCAGCTGCCAGTAGATTCTCGTCTGGCAGCTCCTTTGGGAGGAAGACTGTCTCTTTTCAAAGAAAATTGGGATTTAATCACTCAAGACAGATGGGTGTTGGATATCATTCACCACGGTTACAGGTTTTATTTCCATACATTGCCCCTTTCAAAGGCATGCCAGACGTTCCCCTCCACAAAGGAAAGAGGCTCACAAGCAAATTTCTCTGTTACTCCAAATAGGGGCCATTCAGCCAGTCCCTGTACCAGAAAGGGGTCTAGGATTTTACTCGCCTGTTCCTAGTACCAAAGAAGGGGAACACGTGGAGACCAATTTTGGATTTATCTATCCTCAACACTTATCTGGACATTCCCAAGTTCAAGATGTTGACGTTACAACAGCTTTTACCTCTGCTGGGCAAAGATCATTGGATGGTAACTTTAGATCTCAAGGAAGCTTACCTTCATGTGCCTATAAGACTAAGTTGCAGGAAGTATCTGCGTTTTCGAGCTGGAAATTCTCATTATCAGTTCTCTGCGTTGCCCTTTGGCTTATCTACTGCCCAGAGTATTCACAAAGGTTCTGGCTCCAGTGATAGCTTACTTCAGGCTAAAAGGAATTCAAATCTATCCTTACTTGGACGACTGCCTGATTCTGGCTCAAGAAAAGGAAGACCTTCTACAGCATCTGGAATATGTCATAGCAGTGCTAAGATGCCTAGGGTATTCTGTGAACGAAATAAAGTCCAGTCTAGTACCCTCTCAAGACATGTGCTTTCTGGGTGTGAGACTGAATACAGCAGCCCAGATGGCCTTTTTAACCCCGGACAAGCAACAGAATCTTTCCAGTTACTTCCATCAACTATCTCTTCAGTCCGGGCTGACTGCAAGGACAGTCCTTCAAGCCTTAGGGTTCATGGCATCTTGTATTCTGGTGCTTCCCAATGCCAAACTGCATATGAGGAAGCTGCAATGGTATCTCAAAATGTGTGGACACAGCACTGCCAGGATTTGGACACTGTCATTCAAATAATACCTTGCATTCAAAAAAGAATTTTTGTGGTGGGCTCAGGAATGTCACCTAAACAAGGGACTCTCTGTGACCCGGCCAGAGGCGAGTCAGATTTTAACGACAGATGCCTCGGACATTGCTTGGGGAGCTCATCTAAATGGAAAGTGGATACAAGACAAGTGGCCTGCCAGACTACAGCATCTACATATCAACATGAAAGAGATGTTAGCAGTCCAGTTTGCATTAATGGCTTTCAAGGAGTTACTTCTTACTGGGCAGGTGTTGATTCTAACAGACAACACAACTGTCATGTGGTACATCAACAAACAAGGGGGAACACATTCTTATCCTCTATGCAGGCAAGCAATGATTTTATGGGAGACTGCGCTCAGCTTGCAACTAACTCTTCAGGCAAGGTTTCTGCCGGAGCACAGAACTCCTTAGCAGATGTGTTAAGCAGGCAAATCATGGATCCCCACGAGTGGAAACTGGATCTTCATGTATTTCAGAAATTGACAGTGTCATGGGGAACTCCAGACATAGATCTGTTCGCTTCTCCACTGAACCACCAGCTGCCAAAGTTTTGCACAAAGGGGTTTCATCATACAGCTTGGAAAGTGGATGCTCTTTCTTTCAGTTGGAAAAATCTTCATGTGTATGCCTTTCCACCTCTGCCTCTTCTCCCAAAGGTGCTCCTAAAGGTCAGACAAGACAAGCCAAGGATGATTTTAATAGCTCCAGATTGGCCTCGGCAACACTGGTACCCACTACTAAGGAGTCTGGTAAGGAAGCCTCCATGGCCTTTACCTTTGATTCCACACCTGTTATCTCAGAAGGACGGTCACCTGCTCAATGTCAAGCTTCACTCTCTTCATCTAACAGCATGGCATATTCTGTTTTGAAACACAGCAGGTCTCAACTTCCTCAACAAGTTTTAAATGTGATTATGGAAGCCAGAAGACCTAGTACAAGGAAAGTGTACGCAGAAAAATGGAAGAGATTTTTATTTTGGAGTGCAGCAAAGAATTTGGAGATTTCTGAGCCTAATTTGAGTGTGGCTCTTCAATATCTTACTGAGTTATTGGACAAAGGTTTGTCCTTCTCTTCCATTAAGATTCATGCTGCAGCAATTTCAGCTCACTATGATTGTGACCCTCCATTGTTTTCGCATCCTTTGTTCAAGCAGTTTCTTAGAGGGGCAAAGAATATAAGACCCCACGTAGAGCTCCTACTCCTGCTTGGGATCTCAATTTTGTGTTGGAAAAACTTACTCTACAACCTTTTGAGCCTGCGGCTACTGCTGAATTGAAATACTTGTCATGGAAGACTGCTTTTTTGTTGGCTATTACTTCTGCAAGAAGGGTTTCTGAGTTGCAGGCCCTTATGGCAGTAGAGCCCTTTTGATTTTCCATAAGGATAGGGTATCATTACGTACTAATCCTTCCTTTATGCCCAAGGTGGTTTCTAGTGTGGCTTTAAACCAAACTATTCATTTGCCTACTTTCTATGCAGATCCCCAAAATAAGGGAGAAAAGATTTTGCACACTTTGGATGTACATAGGCAGTTACGTTATTATTTAAGCAGGACTAAGGATTTCAGGCAGTCTCAGCAGTTGTTTGTTTCTTTTGCTTTGAGTTCTCAGGGCAAGCCTGTGTCTAAGCAAACTATTTCTAAGTGGATTGGGTTTTGCATTTCATTTTGTTATTCCCATCATGGCAAGGAGATTCCAGCTGGGATTAGGCCTCATTCCACTAGGGCTACTGCCACTTCTACAGCATTTCTAAGGGGTGGCTACTAAGGATATTTTGGAGGCAGCTACTTGGAGTTCAGTGCATACTTTCTCTAAGCATTACCACCTTCCTCTCTACTCTAAATCTAGGGCTGGTTTTGCCACAGCTATTTTGCAAGGCATGTTGACAGCTCCTGCTTCCTTATGATTTGCCAGCCTCCCTTACCTCTGCTTTGGGATTCTACCCAATGGTTAGGACTGCAGCAATGTGGAATGAAGAACATAGTACAGTTTTGTACCTACCATAAATGTAGATGTTCGAGGATCCACATTGCTGCAGTCCAATTTATCCTCCCTCCTTCCCCTCTGTGTTTAGGGGTGGTGGTGTGGGTTAGGCTATATTCTTGTAAATTTGTATATATTGTATATATGTTTGGTGCAGGGTTTTTTGGTGTTTTTGGTTTAGGCCTTGTCTTTTTAGGGTCTTCTGACATCTGGGGCAAGAAAAGACTGAGGATATGACGTCGGTCATGCGCATTAGTACCCTGACGTCCTGACATCAGTCTAATGCGCCTTGACCGACGTCAGCCATATACTTTGGTATTCGGGCCGACTGGACAGCGGACTACCCAATGGTTAGGACTGCAGCAATGTGGATCCTCGAACATCTACATTTATGGTAGGTACAAAACTGTACTTTTCTGCTACTTACACCATGGTAAACCTGTGCCCAAGGGCATTGAGTCTCATTCCACCAGAGCTGCAGCTACTTCGGCAGCCTTTCTCAGAGGAGTACCGAGCAAAGACATTCTAGAGACTGCTACTTGGAGTTCTGTTCACACCTTTTACAAAGCATTACCATTTGCCTCTCTACTCTAAGTCCAGGGCAGGCTTTGCTACTGCAGTTCTGCAGGGCCTTATATCCGCACCTAATGCTGTTTAGCTCCTGCCTCCCAACCATAGCTTTGGGATTCTACCCAAATGTAACGACTGCAGCAGTAAAACATGAAGAATATAGTACAGTTGTGTACACTTATCATAAATGTAGATGTTCGAGTGTATTCACTGTTGCAGTCCAGGTTACCCTCCCACCATCCCGTCATTCTACAGTTTATCTTTCCTTCTCTATCCTTTACAACCTATGTGGTGTATTTGCTTGTAAATGAAGGTTAAGTTTATATTGACGCATGCGTGTGTGTGTGTGTGTATATCTATATATATATATATATATATATATATATATATAATTGCTACCTTTTTGGGGGCACCTGATATCGGGGGCAAGAAAAACTAAAGAAAATGGCGTCGGCTGCATGTTTTATACCCCTGACTACCTGATGTCATGGAAGAGGAGACAGCAACTGAATCAGGACCCAAGACTTTGGAATTCAGGCCGACTGAGGGCAACCTGCCAGCAGCTTACCCAAATGTAATGACTGCAACAGTGAATACACTCTAACATCTACATTTATGGTAAGTGTACACAACTGTACTTTCTCTGCACTGCCGCTTGGCTTATCTACTGCGCCCAGGGTCTTTACAAAGTGCCTGGCTCCAGTAATTGCATTTTGCAGGCAAGGAAATGTTTAAATATATACATACCTGGACGATTGCCCAGATGTCCTTCAAGAATGCAACTGCAGTCATAACATATGGGTTGTCCTGCCTCAGGCAGCCCTCGGTCGGCCGAATTCCAAAGTCTGGGTCCGGCGTCGGCTGGTGTCGCCTCCTCTCCGACGTCACAACGGCTGGAGTATAAAGGCATCGGCCGACGCCATCTTCTTCTGTCTTTCTTGCCGCGCGGTGCCCAAAGCAGAAGCAGTTCGCAAGTGCCGGTCGGTCAGCTCCTGTGTTTTCAGTACCGAAGTCATCTAAAAGCTAAGTACCCCGTTGGGGAACATTTATTCTTGCCTCAGCCGATGTCAGAACAAATTGAGAAAGTTAATAATTGTTTGTCTTGTGGTAAACAAATACCTCATAAGGACTTCCATTCTCTCTGCCTTCCTTGCCTGGGCCCAGATCACGACGTCTCTGCCTGTGCTTGCTTTAATAAGCGCACTCTCAGGCGCCAGGCAGAATTCGCCGAGGACTTTTTTTTTGGTGAATCCTTTGCGTATATCATGCCGTCGGATCAACCGACAACCCAATCTGCTAAAAAAACGCAAGGACCGGGACTGACATTCTTTGCCCGCGTCCACTACCGATGCTACTCCTAAATCCTCTGCTAGCGCTCCGGTCCCCTTGGAAGTGATAAATCAACCGCTCCAGGCCGACGACACAGCGTTAACACGACCTTCGGTCTCTGAGATCTCTCCGGTGCCAGTTGTGGATTTTCCCCCGGAAACCGAAGTTCTGGATCTACCCGACACCATTCCTGTGGACAAGGTAACGCCTGCACGTGGGGCTGCTAGGCCTCATGTTTCCATATCCATCAAGGCCTTTGCACGTGCTAAGGCCGCCAGTCAGGCCAAGGCCCATCCTAAACCTGCCCAGGCCCCTTCATCTGATAAGCAGATCATGTCTCTGGCTGCAGATCTTATTTCCCTTATCAGGGGGTCTCAGCCTCATCCGGACAGGGGTTCTCAGCCACCTGCAGAAAAAAGGCCTAGAACTGAGCAGGCGGACGACCTCTCCTCGGATGAAGCCTCTGGGGATTCTGAGCATTCTGATACCCAAGAAGAACCCTTCCAGGCCTACGAGGACTCTGATGCTGAGGAATCAATTCCCTCTGCCTCCCCTCCAGAGGATTTCTCTTTTGGTGAAGTCCTGCATTCCATGAGGGAACATTTTCAATGGCAGGGTCAGGAATTCTCTGACTCCAGGAAAAGGCTTCGTACTTTCCTCAAGCTTCCCCAGCACAGACCCTTGGCTATCCCTCCAGTTATGGATGTTTTGGATGATGTTTTCTCCGACTACAGTTCCAACCCTGATTCTCTTCTTCCTGCTCCTGTCAAGCCGGACAGATATTACAGGGTCCCTGACACTCACAAGCACCTTTTTAAGGCTCACTCTGTGGACCTAAAAACTATTTCACAGGGCCCCAAGGCAGTGGCTTCCTCCTCTGCCAAAAACCCACTGCCAGCTGACAGAGAAGCAAGGTCCCTGGAGAGATGGGGTAAAAAAGTATATACCTCTACTACCCTAGCCATGAGGTCTCTTAACTGCCTTTTTCACATGTTTCAGTACCAAGATTTTCTCCTGGATGCTTTACAGGAAAAAGTTAGCCTCTCCTGAGCCTATTGATAAAAAGGCACTGCAGGATCATATTCGTAACACTAAGCAGGTTAATAACCATTTTCTGCAGTGTGGTTATGATGCACTGGAAGCTTCATGTAGGGCAGCTATGACTGGGGCTGTAATACGTAGACATGCTTGGTTGAAGGATCAGTCTTTGCCTGACCATGTTAAAGTAAAGTTACTGGATACACCTTTGGAAAAACAAAAGCTTTTTGGTGCTACTGCACGAGATGTATTGAAATCCATACAGGAAAAAGCAAAGTCAGTACAGACAGTCAAGGATTTCCTTCAGGTTCAGCCACCCAGATTCAGCAGAAACTGGCCCTCCAAGAATTGGTCCTTCCCCGGCTCTGACAAGTTTCAAAGGGGAAAAAGCAGACGTGCCCGAGGTAGAGGGCAATACCGAGGATCTTACAGGGGCCGCCAATGGCAACCTACAAATCAAAGAAGTGGCGCAGACAATTCAGCTGCACCACAAGGACAATCACAATGACTTGACTTTCGTACCGCCTACAAAGGTTCAAAGAGAATAACCTTTGGGCAGAAAATTAGCCTTATTCTCACAAAACTGGCATATCTTAACCAAGGACAACTGGATTCTGGATTTGATAGACAAAGGTTACAGATTCCACTTCCACACATTACCAATAAAACAAGGCATGCCAAACCTGCCACATCAGCAAAGGGCAGAGGCACTCACTCAAGTTTCCAAGCTATTAAGTATAAAAGCAATAGAAAGGGTTCCTCCTCATGAACAAGGCCAGGTATTTTATTCAAGACTGTTCCTTGTTCCAAGAAAAGAAAACAAATGGAGACCCATACTGGACTTGTCAACTCTAAACACTTTCTTCATTGTGCCAAAGTTCAAAATGCTGACGTTGCAGCAACTTCTTCCCATGTTGGGCAAGGGGTCTTGGCTGGTCACTCTGGACCTCAAGGAGGCATACCTGCATGTCCCAATCAGACAAAGCTGCAGAAGATACCTCAGATTTCTTGCAGGGACAGAGCATTATCAATTCTCAGCATTGCCGTTTGGCTTATCTACTGCGCCCAGAGTGTTCACGAAATGCCTGGCATCAGTAGTGGCACACTGCAGACTGCAGGGGATTCAGATATACCCCTACTTGGACGACTGTCTCATACAAGCAGACAACAAACAAACCTTAAAAGGGAATTTGGACTATGTCATGCATCTACTGCAGGCCTTGGGATACACAGTCAACATTCAGAAGTCAAACTTACTACCATCCCAACAAATTATATTCCTTGGAGCCAAACTGGACACTGAAAAACAAATGGCCTACCTCACAGAGGAAAAACAGCAGCATTTACCAGAGTACTTCAAAGGCCTAGCAAAGCTTTCCCAGCTGACTGCAAGGAAAATCCTGCAGGCCCTGGGTTTCATGGCATCTTGCATCCTTCTGATACCTTTGGCAAGACTTCATATGAGAAAGCTGCAATGGTATCTAAAAAACTTATGGTCCCAACACAACAGCAGCTTAGAGGACATAATCCCACTTATTCCATGTCTGCAGAAGGAATTTCTATGGTGGGCTCAAGCCAGTCAACTAAACGAAGGCATGCCTTTCAACAGACCTCAAGCAGACCAGATGATAACAGACGCCTCAGACCATGGATGGGGGGCGCACATGGAGGGCAGATGCATTCAAGGTCTTTGGACGCCAAAGGAAAGACATCTGCACATAAACCAAAAGGAGATGTTGGCAGTGATACATGCCATCGAGACTTTCGAAAAAACACTAAAACAAGGACATTTGCTAATAAGGACAGACAACACTACTGTCGTGTGGTACATAAACAAGCAGGGAGGCACTCATTCTTACCCCCTTTGCAGACTAACAATGCTTCTCTGGGAAAAATCCCTGAGCCTGAGGGTACATTTACAATACCAGTTTGTACCAGGCAAGGACAATGTACTGGCGGACAATCTGAGCAGAAATTTCATGAATCCACACGAATGGATGCTGCACCCTCACATTTTCTCTCAACTGGCAAGGACATGGGGAAGACCGGACGTAGATCTTTTTGCTTCCCACTTAAATCATCACCTGGAAAAGTTCTGCACAAGGACTCACCACCCTCTAGCTTGGAAAACGGATGCTATCTCCTTCAGCTGGAATTCTCTAAAAATTTGTGCATTCCCTCCCCTGCCTCTGCTGACCAAGGTGATACTGAAGATCAAAGAAGAAAAACCAACAGGCATCTTGATAGCTCCAAACTGGAACAACAGGAACCAAGCAGGAAAAAAACAACAAACACAAACTCCACCAAAAAGGATTTAATGCACACTGTCTTGATAGCTCCAGACTGGCCGAGGCAACACTTGTACCCATTGCTATTGGACATAACTCGGACCAAGCCATGGCCTCTGACCCTATGGCCCCTGCTCCTAACTCAACACAATTACAGGACTGTACATCAAGACCTGAAAGCATTGCATCTGACAGCCTGGAGGCTACCATGACTTCAACACCAAACTGTCTTTCCAAATCTGTTCAAGAGATCTTGCTGGAAGCATGCAGACCTTCCACCAGAAAAACCTATTCAGCCAAGTGGAAGAGATTCAGTGTCTGGAATGCCAACAGGGGTCAGGACACAGCATTACTGAGTATACCTCAAATATTAGAATACTTGGCAGAACTATTTCATACTGGACTCTCATACTCCTCAATAAAGATTCATGCCTCAGCAATCTCAGCAAAATACAACTGTGACCCTCCAGTGTTTTCGCATCCTCTGCTAAGACAGTTTCTAAGAGGGATAAAGAATATCAAACCTCACAGAAAACAGCCAGTACCTGCATGGGACCTCAACTACGTGTTGGAAAAACTAACTCTTCCTCCATTTGAGCCAGCAGCAACCTCAGAAATGCAATTTCTGTCATGGAAGACGGCCTTCTTATTGGCAGTCACCTCTGCAAGAAGAGTTTCGGAGTTACAGGCACTAATGGCAGTGCCCCCCTTCCTCATTTTTCATCAAGGCAGTCTCTCTCTAAGAACCAATCCTACATTCATGCCAAAAGTAATTTCCAGGGTGTCTCTAAATCAAGCTATTCATCTACCTGCATTCTTCCCCAATCCTCAAAATAAGGGGGAAAAACTACTGCATACTTTGGACATACACAGGCAATTACGCTACTTGGACAGAACTAAGGCCACCAGAAGGTCTGACCAGCTGTTTGTAGCCTATGCTGCTGGAGTACAAGGAAAAGCAATCTCCAAGCAAACAATTTCAAAATGGATTGGACATTGCATCAGATTTTGCTATTCTTTCCATGGAAAAGGTGTGCCAGCCAATATCAGGCCGCATCCCACCAGAGCTGTAGCCACTTCCACAGCTTTCCTAAGAGGAGTGGCAACAAAGGACATTTTAGAAGCTGCTACATGGAGCTCCGTGCATACAATTTACCAAGCACTACAACCTGCCCTTATACTCCAGATCCCGAGCAGGCTTTGCTTCGGCAGTCCTGCAGGGGATTTTAGCTACACCATCCTTATAGTTCCATCCACCCCCAGCTTGGCTATGGTACTCAAACCCATATGTTATGACTGCAGTTGCATTCTTGAAGGACATAGTACAGTTTTGTACCTACCATAAATGTAGATGTCAGATAGATATGCAACTGCAGTCGGATTTTCCCACCCTCCTACCCCTCTGTATCCTTCTTTTTGGGTCCCTACCCCTCTTCCTTTCAGTTGGGGGTATCTCCTATGGTGTATCTTTTTATTACTGTTGTGCATGTTTGGGATTATTTTATCCATTTACCAAATTTAGCCTTCGTAGGAGGGCACCTGGCATCTGGGGCAAGAAACACTGAAGAAGATGGCGTCGGCCGATGCCTTTATACTCCAGCCGTTGTGACGTCGGAGAGGAGGCGACACCAGCTGACGCCGGACCCAGACTTTGGAATTCGGCCGACCGAGGGCTGCCTGAGGCAGGACAACTCATATGTTATGACTGCAGTTGCATGTCTATCGGTCATCTACATTTATGGTAGGTACAAAACTGTACTTTCAGGCAGAAAACAAGGACACTCTTCTAAAGCATCTGGCGTTTGTAAAAAGGGTTCTAACATGTCTAGGGTACACTATAAACGAAAATAAATCACAACTGGTACCCTCTCAAAAAATTACATTCCTGTGTGCAAGCTTGAATATGACTGCCCAGATGGCTTTCCTAATGCCAGAGAAATAAATTCATTTGGAGACTTCAAACAGGTGGCCACAAAATCCCTGCTTTCTGCAAGGCAAATACTGCAAACCTTGGGGTTCATGGCCTCCTGCATTCTTCTAATTCCATATGCAAGACTGCATATGAGGAAACTTCAGTGGTACTTAAAACGTCTATGGAGTCAGCATTGTCACAGCCTGGAAACAGTGATTTCTGTCATACCTTGCCTGCAGCTAGAGTTCCTGTGGTGGGCAGAGGCCTCCCACCAAAACAAGGGACTGCCATTCACACCACCCCCTGCTGCCCAAACCCTAACTACAGACGCATCAGAATATGCTTGGGGGGGGGGGCACATTTGGCAGGGAAGTGCATTCAGGGCAAATGGAGCCCAAAGCAAATGTACTTCATATCAATCAAAAAGAAATGCTAGCTGTACGGAATGCACTGACAGCCTTCAAGGACTACCTTAATCCAGGACAATTAATGATAAGTCACACACCACGGTTATGTGGTACATAAACACGTATGGGGGTATACACTCCTACCCCCTTTGCAGACTAGCCATGGTGTTGTGGAACATGGCCTTGACCTATCAAATACAGCTACAAGCTCAATTCCTGCCAGGAAAGCCGAATACTCTGGCAGACGAACTAAGCAGAAATCTCATGGACCCACATGAATGTAAACGGGAACCACGGATTTTCAACATGCTGACACGCAAATGGGGGGGGTTCAGACATAGATCTTTTTGCCTCCCCCCTGGACAAAATCTGCACAAGAACTCCTCACAAAAAAGCCTGGAAAGTGGATGCTCTATCCTTCAGCTCGAAAAACCTATCAGTCTATGCCTCTCCCCCTCTGCCTCTGCTCTCCCAAGTTCTACTAAAAGTCAAACAGGACAAACCAAAAATTATTTTGATTGTTCAAGACTGGCCTCGCCAACACTGGTACCCACTCCTGCGCAGTGTCGCACCTTCCACCATGGCACCTGCCTCAGACACGTTACTTACAGTCTTAGTAGAACAACCAAATTCTGCACACTCAGCTCCAAACTTTGAATCTTGCGGCGTGATTAATCACATAAATTCACCCTTGGCATCCCTCAGCAAGCCTGTGATGGATGTAATTTTGGAGGTGAGAAGGCCTAGTACTCTCAAATCTTATGCTGACAAATGGAAAAGATTCTGTGCCCGGAATCATTCTCAAGGAATAAGCACAGCACTGCCCAATATTCCTCAGATTTTACAATACTTAACTGAGATGCTTCACAAGGACCTGTCCTTCTCTTCTATAAAATTCCATGCTTCAGCCATTTCAGCTCATTACAACACAGAACCCTCCCCTCTTCTCTCATCCTCTGCTAATGCAGTATCTCAGAGGGGCCAAAAATTTAAGTCCACCCAGGAGAGCTCCAACCCCTGCCTAGGACCTCAATTTTGTATTGGAAAAACTCACTCTCCCTCCTTTTGAGCCAGCTGCTACTGCAGACTTAATTTCTCTCCTGGAAAACAGCTTTCCTTTTAGCAATCACTTCAGCTAGAAGGATTTCCGAAATACAGGCTCTTATGGCAATGGAGCCTTTCATCATTTTTCATGCGGACAGGGTATCTCTCAGGACCAATCCTTCCTTCATGCCTAAGGTGGTATCCAGTGTGGCTCTTAATCAGACCATTTATTTGCCAACTTTCTTTCCCAATCCACAGAACAAGGGGGAGTGGATTCTGCATTCGTTGGATGTACACAGACAACTTAGATTTCACCTAAACAGGACAAATTCTCAAAGGAAATCTGTACTACTGGTGGCATTTGCTGCAGGGGCAGAGGGAAAGGCTATTTCAAAGCAAACTATTTCCAAATGGATAAGCCATTGTGTTCGTTTCTGCTATAATGCACCATGGAAAAACTATCCCCTGGGGGATCAGATCCCATTCCACCAGGGCTGCATCTACTTCTACAGCCTTTATCATAGGTGTTCCTACCAGGGACATTCTAGAAGCTGCTACCTGGAGCTCAGTTCATACGTTCACCAAACATTACCATTTACCTTTTTTTCTCTAAATCCAGTGCTGGCTTTGCCACTGCTGTCCTATAGGGCGTTATAGCTGGTCCTAATGCTGTATAATTCCCTCTACCCAAATGTAATGACTGCAACAGTGAAACACGAAGAACATAGTACAGTTGTGTACACTTACCATAAATGTAGATGTTAAGAGTGTATTCACTGTTGCAGTCCTGGTTACCCTCCCTCCAGCCTCCTATTTTTCTCTGGCTATACCTCTACTTTCTTTCACTATGCTTAAAAGCCCTTTTGGTGTATTTGCTTTTGGGTTTGGAGGTATATTTTTTGTGTTTTTAATTTAATTTGCTCCCCATTTGGGGGGCACCTGACATCTAGGGCAAGAAAAACTGATGTAATGGCATCTGCTGCATGTTTTATACCCCTGACGTCCTGGAAGGGACCGCAACCGACGCAGGACCCAAGGCTTTGTTAATCAGGCCGACTAAGGGCAACCTGTTAGCAGATTACCCAAATGTAATGACTGCATCAGTGAATACACTTGAACATCTATATTTATGGTAAGTGTACACAACTGTACTTTTAGACCTTTCCTTCTTTAACCTATTCTTAAAAGTGCCCACTTTCAGAATGTTGTTCCTACCAAATTTATTCCCTCTCATACCAGCCCAGGCTTTCATAGCCACACTCTACCTGAAAGAAGCCTACCTGCACATACCCATTCTAGCTTCCCACAGGGAATTCCTAAACTTTTCTGGACCCTCCTGTCACTTCTAATTTACTACATTGCCTTTTGCTTTGTCCACTGTTCCCAGAGTATTCACAAAATGCCTGGCACCTCCTATCGCAGAACACAAGGCATTCAGATTTATCCCTGCTTGGATGACATCCTGATCCTAGCAGACTGCAAGGGAACCCTGTTAATCTTTCTAGAGTTCACCATATGCCTACTCCAAAAACTGGGCTTTGCACTTGATTTCCCCAAATCCTCCGTGACCCCAGAGCAAGGTAAAACATTTCTGGGCTGCAGGATCACGGCAGACATAATGAAAGCCTTTCTTCCCCAGGACGAGTTCAGCTCCCTGACCTCCCACTTCAAAGCCCTTCTGCAGGCTTAGCAAATAACTGCAATTCCTACAAACCATGGGCCTAATGGCAGCCACCATCCCCATGCTACCATTAGCCAGAATGCACATGCAAAAGCTACAGTGGTATCTAGAAAATGTATGGTCACGGCACCAGCACCCTCTAGAGCAGGAAATCCCTCTCCTGCCCTGCCTACAGTCAGAGCTAAAATTGTGGATTCAGCAAGTTCAGCTGAACCCGGACCTTCCACTGCAGATGTTCTTCGTGTTTCAATGTTGCAGTCATCACATTTGGGTTATCTGCTTGCAGTAGCCCTGAGTCGGCCTGATTATCAAAGTCTTAGGTCCTGCATCGGTTGCCGTCTCATCTTCCATGACGTCAGGTCGTCAGGGGTATAAAGCATGCAGCCGACGCCATTACATCAGTCTTTCTTGCTGTGCGGTGCCTGAAGCAGAAGCAGTTTGCAAGTGCCTGTCGGCCAACTCATGAAATTTTCATTTTCAAGTTTCAGAACCAAAGTCTTCAACTAAAGCTAAGTACCCCGTTGGGGAAACTTTTTTTTGCTCTAAACCGATGTCAGTAAAAGTCAATAATTGTATTTCTTGTGGAAAGCAAATACCTCAAAGATTTTCCAAAACTAAAAAAGTGGTGCAATAGTGCTCCGATAAACTTGAAAACCGAAGAAAGAGCACTAATGTTGAGTCTCCAGATAAATTTTGTTGCAGATAAGATTTAGCGCTTTCATCAATACCAGTTGACTTCATCAGAACCTGGTTCTGATGAAATCAACTGGTATTGACGAAAGCGCTAAACCTTATCTGCAATAAATTTTATCTGGAGACTCTCAACATTAGTGCTCTTTCTTTGGACCTCAAAGATTTTCATTCGTACTGATTCCTTGTCTAGGCCCTGACCACGACATACCTCGCTGTTGGTTTTGTGCCTTATTTAAGCAACGAACTATTCATCGTCTGTATAGTTACGCTTCTAAATATTTTGGAACATGGTTCAATTATCCAGATATGGCTTAGGTAAGCCACCCGATTACTGACATTCCGAAAAAATACAAAGATAAAGACAAAGACAGGCTGCCTTAGTCCAAAGCTGCCGGCGATGCTTCTCCTAGGCTAGTCGCCAGTTCGCCGGTACTCAGTGAGGTGCTTTTGTAGCCCCTGATACCCACTACTTCAGATTCGCAGGCCTCTACTGAGACCCATTCGGAGTCCGGTATGTCGCGAGATGCTTCAACTGTGGAACCTGCGGATGTCTCCTCCTTGGATGGGTCCGGAGCCGCTGTGCAGGCACCGGCTTCTGAGGGTGTTCTCAGGCCTACTGACTTGCATAATTAACCAATGCCATCTTCTTCAAGGCTTAAAACTCATTCCATGCCTAGAATTCTGACACCCAGTCCACATGGTCAGGCCTCTATGCCCCCCCAAAAAAAAAGAATGGCTGAAGAACTTATTACTTTAATCAGGGGAAGCCAACCTTCTCCCACTAATAGACCTAGGACTGATTTTCCTTCTGATTCCTCTAATGACCAGGATTTACCCTTATGTACCTATGAGGATTCTGATGGAGAGGACTCTATTCCCTCTGCTTCCCCTCCAGAGGATTTCTCTTTTGGGTGAAACCTTGTATACTGTTGGGGAGCATTTTCGCTTGGAAAGCCAGGATTACTCTGATTGTAAAAAGAGGCTTAGGGATTTCTTACTCATGGCCCAACACAGTTCTTTAGCTATCCCCCTGTGCTGGACATTGTTGATGATGCCTTTTCAGAGTGTAGCTTGGCCCCGGACTCCTTGCCTCCTGCTCCCAGATTACCAGATCTTACAGGGTTCCTGACTCTCACAAGTTCCTCTTTAAAAATTATATTGCGTATCCTGAGACCATTTAATGGGAACCCAAGGGCATTAAGGCTACTACTGCCAAAAATCCTACCCCATCTGATAGAGATTCCAGGGCGCTGGATAGATAGGGTAAGAAGGTATACACTTCTGCAACCTTGGCCATTAGAGCTTTAAACTGCCAGTTTCATATGTTAATGTATTGGCAGCATATTATTGGATTGCTTAAGCAGAAAATGATGTTGATTCCTGATTGTGCTGAAAATAAGGATTTACAGGATTTAATGCATTCTGCTGAACAAGTTGGAAAACATACTTTGCAATGTGGTTTTGATTCACTAGAGGCATCTTGCAGAGCTGCTGTAACTGGGTCTGTACTTAGAAGGCATGCTTAGCATAAGGAGCGATCTTTGCCAGATCATGTTAAAGCTAAATTGCTGGATGCTCCCTTAAACCAGGACCGCCTGTTTGGCATCTACGCAGAAGTAGTACTTAAAAAGATGGAGGAAAAAGCTAAATCTATGCAAACTGTTAGATTTCCTGCAAGTACAGCCTCCAAGATTTAGTAGGCATTGGCCCTCTAAGAATTGGTCCTTTACTGCCTCTTTCAGGTCTTCAGTCCAAACCCAGAACCAGCAGAATGCTCAGGCTTCAGTCCCAAGGTACACACACATGACTAAGCAGTGGCAGGGCTCCCAATTCCAAAGCAGGGAGAGTAGTAAGACTCCCCCTTATGGTAAACTGTCTCAATGACTTAACTTTAAAACTTCCAAGCCCTTCTCAACTGACTGCTCCTTTGTGTGTGTGTGTGTGTGTGGGGGGGGGGGGGGGGGGGGTGGATTGCTCTGCAGGCAAAAAAAATGGGAACTCATTACCTCGGACAAATGGGTTTTAAATATTGTTTCCCAAGGATACAGATTCCACTTCCACGCTTTACCAACCCTAAACGGTTGGCCAGATGTACCCCTAAGTCAGTGGGCAGAGGCACAAAAGCAAGTTCTCTCTCTCTAAGTATAAGGGCTATTCAGACTTTTCGAGAAGAGGAAAGGGGACAAGGTTTCTACTCAAGACTTTTTCTGGTGCCCAGAAAAGACAACTCCTGGCATCCTATCCTGGATCTCTCTATTCTAAACACTTTATGGTGATCCCAAAATTCAAGATGCTAGCTCTTCACCAGTCTTCAGGATGCCTGGTTGGCAGCACTGGATTTAAAGGAAGCCTGCCTGCGCATCCCAATCAGGGAATCTTGCAGAAGATAACTACGCTTCAAAGCAGGCTACACGCACTATCATTTCTCTGCACTGCCCTTTGGCTTATCTACTGCGCCCAGGGTATTCACAAAGTGCCTTGCCCCAGTCATTGCATTTTTGCAGGCAAAGAAATATTCAAATATGCCCATACCTGGATGATTGTCTAATTCAGGCAGAAAGCCAGGACATACTATTGAATCATCTGGCGTTTGTACAAAAAGTGGTAACGTTTCTGGGGTACACCATAAACAAAAAAATCACTTCTGGTACCCTGCCAACAAACTGTATTTCTGGGTGCAAGCTTGAATACAACTTCCCAGATGGCTTTCCTCACGCCAGAGAAATAAGTTCATTTGACAGCTTACTTCAAGGTAATGGCCACAAAGACCCTGCTTGTCTGCAAGACAAATACTGCAAGCTTTGGGGTTCATGACCTCTTGCATTCTCCTAATTCCATATGCAAGACTGCATATGAGGAAACTACAGTGGTATCTAAAAAGCCTATGGTGTCAACATTCTCAGGATCTAGAAGTAATGATTCCTATCATACCTTGCCTACAGTTAGAGTTCCTTTGGTGGGCAGAGTCCTGCCACCAAAACAGGGGACTGCCATTCACTCTAACCCTGCTGCCCAAACCCTAACAACAGACTCTTCAGACTGTGCATGGGGGGGGGGGGTATGGCTCACTTGGCAGGGAGGTGCATTCAGGGCAAATGGAACACAAGGCAAATGCACCTTCATATCAATCAAAAAGAAATGTTAGCTGTACAGAATGCTCTGACAGCCTTCAAGGACCACATCCTTCCAGGACAATTAATGGTAAAGACGGACAATGCCACTGTTGTGGTACATAAGCTGGGGGGAACCCTCTCTGCAGACTAGCCATGGCTCTGTGCAACACAGCCTTGAGCTACCAAGTGCACTTACAGGCTCAATTCCTGCCAGGAAAGCTAAATACACTGGCAGACTATCTAAGCAGAAATCTCATGGACCCACATGAGTGGAAACTTGAATCAAAGACATTCAACATGTTGATAAACAAAATGGAGGAGCCCAGAGATGGACCTGTTTGCCTCGCCCCAGAACTACCAATTGGACACATTCTGCACAAGGACTCCCCACAAACAAGCTTGAAAAGTGGATGCCCTGTCCTTCACCTGGAAAAATTTGTCAGTTTATGCCTTTACTCCTCTGCGGCTCCTCTCCAAGGTACTACTAAAGATCAAACAGGACAAGCCAAGGATGATGCTGATTGCACCAGACTGGCCACACCAACACTGGTACCCCCTCTTGCACAGTGGGTCACTGCTGGCAGCATGATGCCTGCCTCCGATCCCTACCCTGCTGTCCCAGCAGAAGGGCCAGATTCTGCACCCTCAGCTTCGAACCCTGAACCTGGCAGCCTGGCTAAATTTCCTGATATCTCCATTACCATCCCTCAGTAAACAAGTGTTGGATGTCATTCTGGAGGCAAAGAGTCCTAGTACTAGAAAATCTTAAGTTGAAAAATGGAAGAGATTCTGTTCCTGGAACCAAACTCGGGATGAGCCCAGCAGCGCCCAATTTACCTCAGATTCTTCAATACTTAACTTAGATGCTTCACAAGGGCCTTTCCTTTTCCTCCATCAAATCTCATGCCTCAGCCATTTCAGTTCATTACAGCACAGAGCCCACCCATCTTCTCTCATCCACTGCTCAAGCAGTTTTTCAGAGGGGCCAAAAAGTTAAGACCACCCAGGAGAGCCCCTACTTTAGCCTGGGACCTTAACTTTGTATTGGAAAAACTTACTCTACCTCCTTTTGAGCCAGCTGAAAATGCAGAGTTGAAATTCCTTTCTTGGAAAACAGCCTTCCTTTTAGCCATCACTACAGCAAGAAGGGTGTCTGAATTACTTTTTTTGAGTTTTTGCTGTCCTGTATTATTAGCTTAATGTGGAGTTTATCTCCCCGGGCCTCTACTGAAAGTGGACATGTATCCAGTTGGACTAGCCCATTCAACAAATGTAAAATAAATAAATAAAATAAATTACAGGCCCTTATGGCAGTGGAGCCTTTAATCATCTTTCATGCGGACAAGGTGTCCCTCAGGACCAGTCCTTCATGCCCAAGGTAGTATCCAGTGTGGCTCTTAATCAGTCAATTCATTTGCCAACTTTCTTTTCTAATCCGCAGAACAAAGGGGAACGGATACTGCACTCCTTAGATGTGCACAGACAACTTGGGTTTAGTCCTATCCAAGTAGAATCCATCAGGAAATCTGAACAGCTGTTTGTGGCATTTGCTGCAGGGGCAGAGGGGAAGGCCATTTCAAAGCAAACCATTCCAAAATGGATAGGCCATTGTTTTCATTTCTGCTATAAGCACCATGGAAAACCTATCCCACAATGGGATAAGACCACATTCGACCAGGGCTGCATCTACTTTTACAGCCTTTCCCAGAGGTGTCCCTGCCAGGGACATCCTAGAAGCTGCTACCTGGAGTTCTGTACATATTTTCAGCAAGCATTAACATTTGCCAGTTTTCTCTAAATCCATAGCTGGCTTTGCCACTGCAGTCTTGCAGGGCTTTATAGCTGGTCCTAATGCAATCTAAATTCCTCTTCCCATCCTTAGCTTTGGGAATCTACCCAAGTGTGATGACTGCAACAGTGAAATACGAAGAAAATAGTACAGTTGTGTACACTTACCATAAATGTAGATGTTAGTGTATTCACTGTTGCAGTCCTGGTTACCCTCCCTCCAGCCCCCTGACAACTTCTGGCTGTACCTCTTTTCCTTTTTACTATGCTTAAAAGCTTTTTGGTGTATTTGCTTTTTTGTATAACCTTGTATATATATTTAATTGCTTCCCATTAGGGGGCACCTGACATCTTGAGCAAGAAAAAATAATGTAATGGGGTCGGCTGCATGCTTTATACCCCTGACTACCTGACGTCATGGAAAATGAGACTGCACCTGACACAGGACCCATGACTTTGATCAAGCCAACTGAGGGCTACTGCAAGCAGGTAACCCAAATGTGATGCCTGCAAGAGTGAATACACTTCAGCATCTTCATTTATGGCAAGTGTACACAACTGTACTTTACCCCCCCCCCTCCACACACACACACACACACACACACACACACACACACACACACACACACACACCAGTTCATGCAGACAGATGCTTTGCACCTAGGATTGGGTGCCACAATGGCAAACTACAGGGTTCAAGTAAAGTGGCACCCTTCCTTAAAGAACAAACACATCAACACGAGGGAAATGACAGCAGTCCTTCTGGCACCAAAAACCTGCCTTTCACTCCTACAACTAGGTGTTCTCCAAATAACAGACAATACCACAGTCATGTGGTACTTCAACAAGCAGGGAGGTACAAAAGCACACCACCTTTGCAGACTAATGTTACTAATCTGGGACCTAACCTCACAACACAACTTGTCCCTGCAGGTATCCTACATCTCCTCGCAGGACAGCAAACAAGCAGACCTTCTCTGCAGGACATCCTCTCCAAATCATGAATGGATGCTGGACAGGAATGTCTTTCTTGGCTTATTGTCCACCGGTGTGGCACACCTCAAGTAGATTTTTTTGCCTTCCCCGGAACAGACAACTGCAGGCCTTCTGCTCCCAAGACCTTTTCCCCCACTAGCTTGGAGCATAGACACATTCAGCATTTCATGGAAGGGAAGGTTTCTATATTCCTTTCATCCCTTTCCATTAATCCAAAAAGTCCTGAAAATCGAGACCAACCAAAAATCTTGTTGGTGACTCCCTACTGGCCAAGGCAGCACTGGTTTCCCCCCTACTTCTCCATGTAGCCAAGGGTATTCTCCACAAGTTACCCCACAAGGTGGGCCTTCTGACACAGCAAAAGGGAACCCTCATCCATCCACATTTGCAGATGTTCTCACTGGCACTGTGGGTGATTAACTTCTAATACCCTTCAGGCAGCACTACTCAGAGGACGTTCTTTCAGTCCTGCGGGAGGCCAGGAAACCTACTACAAGAAAATCTTACTTAGCTAAATGGGACAGATTTTCAAAATGGTGTCTGGGCAAGGGCAGGGATCCATGCATCGTGGACACCCCCCCCCCCCCCCCCCAGTTCTTGCCTAGGTGTGTGTCAACTAGTAAAGGAGGACTTTTACTCTTCAGTGAAAGTCCACCTTTCAGCAGTCTCAGCCTGCCTGCTACTAGACCCTCACCTGCTAGCCAGGCTTTATGTAAACCTTTTCTTAAAAAAGGTCTTACACTCCAGACCACCAAGAAAACCCATCCCACCACCATGGGACCTGAACTTCATCCTGGAAATACTGTGTACATGGAAGACAGTCCTGCTAGTGGCCATAACGTCAGCCAGAAGGGTGTCTGAATTACAGGCTTTAATAGCCTGCCTTCCATACACTACTATCCACAAGGACAGGGCAACACTAAGTAACCCTTCCTTTATGCTGAAGGTAGTCCATGATCTGTCCTTAAACCCGTCTGTTAATTTACCCCCTTCCTACCAATGAAAGTGAGAGGATACTCCACTCCTTGGATGTACACAGCTAAGGTTTTACCTAGACAAAACTTAGTCCATAAGAAAATCCAATCAGCTATTTGATGATCATCGTGTTTCACTGTTGCAGTCATTACACTTGGGTTATCCTGCTGGCAGGCTACCCACAGTCGCCCAGAATTCCAAAGTCTAGGTCCGGCGTCGGTTGCTTTAGTCTCCTCCCGGACGTCAGTGTGCCAGGGGTATAAAAGATGCAGCAGACGCCATTTTCTTCAGTCTTTCTTGCCGCACGGTGCCCGAAGCAAAAGCCGTTGGCATGTGCCAGTCGGCCGACTCCTGAGATTTTCGAAATCGAATTTCAGAACCAAAGTCTTCAATTTCTTGCTCCAGACCGATGTCAGTAAAAGTTAACAATTGTATTTCTTGTGGGAAGCAAATACCTCATAAGGACTTTCACTTTTACTGTATTCCTTGCCTAGGCCCACGACATTACTAGTTGTCGGTTTTGTGCTAGATTCAACAAACGCACTGTTAAGTGTCGGTTTGATTTTGCTTTACATTACTTTGACCGAAGGTTTAACTACATAATGCCGTCGGAACAACCGACGACTGGAATTCATAAAAAACGCAAAGACAAGGAAAAGGACAGGCATCAGAGGTCCAAAATCGACGAAGCCTCTTCTAGGCCAGTCGCCGGTTTTCAGTGAGGGGCTTTCGCAGCCCCTGACAACCCACTACCCCAGAGCCACAGGCCGTATCCGCCTCCCCCGTGGAGACACCTAGGCCTTTGGAAACTGAAGGTATTGGGCTTGCGGAAACTATTCCCTCACATGGGTCTGGAGCCGCTGAGCAGGTATTGGCTTCTGAGGGTGTTTTCAGACCTTCACAGCTTACTATTAAGTTCACTACAGCAGCCTATGCAAAGTCAAAAACACCATTAAAGACAAGGAAACAAGTACAGCATTCTCCTGGACAGTCATCCATGCCAAAGAAACAGATGCTTAAAATGGCTGAGGACCTAATTACTTTGATCAGGGGTTGCCATCCCCCTCCTGATAAAAGGCCTAGGCAAGACACTGACTATGACTCCTCTGACCAGGTTTCTATTTCCTCTGATTCCTCTTCAGATCAGGGATATTCTCTCCCTCCCTATGAGGACTCTGATGCAGAAGAATCTATACCTTCAGCCTCTCTGCCTGAGGATTATTCCATTGGGAGAGCCAGGATCATTCAGAATCCAAGAAAAGGCTCAGAGACTTTCTTTTATTGCCTCATCACAGGCCCCTGGCTATCCCACCTGTACTTGGTATTGTTTATGTTTTCTCTGAATCCAGTCTTTCTGCTGATTCTTTACCTCCTGCACCAGTCTAGCCAGACAGGTACTACAGGGTCCCAGACTCTCATAAATTTCTTTATAAAAACCCTGCTGTTGACCCAGAAACAATTTCTCAGGGTCCCAAAGGGGGTTAAGACTTCCACTGCAAAAAAACCTGTCCCCTCTGATAGGGATTCTAGAGCTCTGGATAGATGGGGGGGGGGGGGTAGTTTACACTTGGCTACTTTAGCTGTAAGGGCTTTAAACTGCCAGTTTCACATGCTTAAATATCAACAGTACCTCATGTCTTTGTTAAAACAGAAAATGCTAACAAACTCAGAATGTCCTGACAATAAGGAAATGCAGGATTTATTGCATGCAGCTGAACAAGTAGGAAAGCATACTCTTCAATGTGGTTTTGATTCATTAGAGGCTTCTTGTAGAGCCGCAGTTACAGGCTCAGTCATTCGAAGGCATGCTTGGTTGAAAGAAAGTTTACCTGAACATGTTAAAGTAAAATTATTGGATGCTCCACTACAGCATGATACTTTGTTTGGTGTTAAGGCAGAAGAGGTGTTAAAGAAAATGGAGGATAAAGCAAAATCAACGCAGTCAGTAAAGGATTTCTTACAGGTTCAACCACCTAGGTTTAGCAGAAACTGGCCTTCAAAAATATTGGTCCTTTCCAGTGGCAGACAGGTCACAAAGAGGCAGATACAGACGCCCAAGAGGCAGATCTCAGCCCCAAGACTCATACAGACCTAAACAATGGGGTGCTTCAGCCCCCAAAGGAGGAGAAGACAAATCACAACCTTATAGGAAACAGTCCCAATGACTTCCCTCTACAAATACCAAGCACTTAACTTTTGGCAGCACCCTTAAATGGAAAGCTAGCACTTTTCTCACAAAGTTGGCACGTGATCACCCAGGACGAATGGGTACTGAATATTGTTTCTCAGGGTTACAGGTTCCACTTTCACACCCTTCCAAAATCAAAAGGTATGCCGGACCTGCCACAAAACCAATGGGCAGAGGCACAAAAACAAATTTCTGCTCTCATGGACATGAGAGCTATTCAAAGAGTACCACAGCAAGAACAGGGACAAGGATTTTACTCAAGACTTTTCCTGGTACTCGGAAAGGACAAAGCCTGGAGACCAATACTGGACATATCAATCTTAAATACCTTCCTGGATGTTCCAAAATTCAAAATGTTAACACTGCAGCAACTTCTACCTTTGCTGGGTAAGAAGGCTTGGCTAGTTACTTTGGATCTCAAGGAGGCATACCTGCATGTCCCAATCAGACAATCTTGCAGAAGAATACCTCAGATTCATAGCTGGCTCAATGCATTACCAATTCTCTGCACTGCCCTTTGGCTTATCTACTGCGCCCAAGGTCTTCACAAAATGCCTGGCACCAGTAATTGCATTTTGCAGACAAAAAGGAATTCAAATATATCCCTACTTGTATGACTGCCTTATTCAAGCAGAGAGCAAGGACATTCTACTAAAGCATCTGGCGTTTGTAAAAAGATTACTAGTTTGCCTAGGGTACACAGTAAACGAAAAGAAATCAAAACTAGTGCCCTCTCAAGAGATAATATTCCTGAGTGCAAGCTTAAATACAACTGCCCAGATAGCTTATCTCACGCCAGACAAACAAAGGCAACTGACTCATTACTTTCAAATGATGGCAACAAAGACCCAGCTCCCTGCAAGAAAAAATTCTGCAGGCCCTGGGCTTCATGGCATCCTGCATTCTACTAATTCCATATGCAAGACTGCATATGAGGAAACTGCAATCGTATCTAAAAAGTGTTTGGACTCAACATTGCCATAGCCTGGCAACAATAACTCTAATTCCCTGCCCTGCAACAGGAGTTTCGATGGTGGGCAGTGGCCTGTCACCACAGCAAGGGACAGCCTTTCACCTTACCCACAGCCAGGGAGACAACAATAGATGCATCGGATTATGCCTGGGGGGGGGGGGCACACATGGCAGAAAATGTATTCAGGGCACGTGGCCCAAGGAAACAAATGCATCTTCACATCATTCAAAAAGAGATGCTAGCTGTACAGAATGCCCTGACAGCCTTCAAGGATCAACTACATCCAGGACAACTATTACTAAAGATGGACAATATCACAGTTATGTGGTACATAAACAAGCAAGGGGGCTCACATTTCTATCCCCTCTGCAGGCAAGCCATGACTTTGTGGAACACAGCACTGACCTATCAAGTACATCTGCAGGCACAATTCCTGTCAGGAATGAAAAACACTGGCAGACGAACTAAGGCGAAATCTCATGCATCCTCACGAATGGAAACTAAATCCACAGGTCTTCAGCATGATGACAAAGAAATGGGGACGCCCAGACATGGATCTTTTTGCCTCCCCTCACAACTGCCAACTGCAGAGATTCTGCACAAGAACTTAGTGATCACAAGCATGGAAAGTGGATGCTCTATCATTCAGTTGGACAACCCTGATAGTTTATGCCTTTCTTCCACTGCCTCTTCTTCCCAAGGTGCTCCTAAAAGTCAGACAAGAGAAGCCAAAAATGATCCTGATTGCCCCAGACTGGCCACGCCAGCACTGATACCCAATCCTAAAGAGCTCGTCTCAAGGCCCAGCCTGGTCTTTACCTCAAATTCTTCATCTTCTGACTCCACAAAATAATCAGATTCTACACAGTCAACTCAGAACCTTAAATCTGGCTGCATGGCAAATAATATAGCCACTCAGACCACACCTCTCTCTAAAGCTGTTATGGATGTCATTTTAGAAGCCAGGAGGCCCAGCACTATGAAATCGTATGCAGAAAAATGGGAAGAGATTCTGTGCTTGGAACCAGGCACAAGGACTCAAACCATTTGTTCCAGATATACCTCAGATTTTACAATACCCAACTGAGATGCTGGACAAAGGCCTATCCTTCTCATCAATTGAGATCCATGCCTCTGCCATTTCAGCTCATTACAATACGGAACCTCCTGTTTTTTTCTCATCCACTACTAAGACAGTACCTCAGAGGGGCAAAAAACATAAGGCCCCCAAGGAGAGCACCAATACCTACTTGAGACCTCAATTTTGTTTTAGAAAAGCTCACACTGCCTCCTTTTGAGCCAGCCAATGCAGCTTATATAAAATTCTTATCATGGAAAACTGCTCTGCTCCTAGCAATATCTTCAGCAAGAAGAGTCTCAGAGTTATAGGCATTAATATCAGTGGAACCTTTTATCATTTTTCATCACGACATGGTCTCTCTAAGGACAAACCCAACGTTTATGCCAAAGGTAGTATCCAGTGTGGCTCTTAACCAAATCATTCATTTGCCAACATTCTATCCAAATCCCCAGAATAAAGGGGAGAGACTTCTGGACGCTTTGGACATTCACAGACAGCTACAATTCTAATTGGATAAAACAAAAGTTTTCAGAAAAACTGAGCAACTGTTTGTAGCTTATGCTGCAGGATCTCAAGGAGAACCTATCTCAAAGCAGACTATTTCAAAATGGATAGGACACTGCATTCGCTTCTGCTATTCACAACATGACAAATCAGTGCCTAAGGGCATTAGACCAAATTCTACCAGAGCAGCAGCCACTACAGCAGCCTTCCTCAGAGGAGTACCAACCAAAGACATTTTAGACGCTGCAACCTGGAGTTCAGTGCACACTTTTACCAAGCACTACCACTTAACTCTCTACTCTAAATCCAGAGCAGGCTTTGCCACTGCAGTTCTGCAGGGCCTGGTAGCCTCTCCTAATCCTATTTAGGCCCAGCCACCCAACCTCAGCTTTGTGATTCAACCCAAGTGTAATGACTGCAACAGTGAAACACTATGAACATAGTACAGCTGTGTACCTACCATAAATGTAGATGTTCGCATGTATTCGCTGTTGCAGTCCAGGTTACCCATCCACCATCCCCCTTTTCTTTGCTGGGACTTTACTGTACTTCTCAATTCTATACAACATATGTGGTGTATTTGCTTGTAGATGAAGGAAATGTTTATTTTAGTACATGCATGCTTTTTGACATAATTTTTTCAAGCTACCTATTTGGGGGGCACCTGACATCTGGGGCAGGAAAAACTGAAGAAAATGGCATCAACTGCATCTTTTATACCCCTGGCACACTGACGTCCGGGAGGAGGCGACAGCAACCGACGGCGGGCCTAGACTTCGGAATTCTTGCCGACTGCGGATAGCCTGCCAGCAGGATAACCCAAGTGTAATGACTGCAACAGTGAATACACTCGAACATCTACATTTATGTTAGGTACACAACTGTACTTTTCCTTCCACCCCAGGGCAAGGCAGTCTCCAAACATACCTTCACATGTTGGATTTGAAAAGCTATTTGCCTATGTTCACAACAAGACAAAAAACTACCACAGGGAGTTGAGGCTCACTCTACCAGGTAGTTGCTGGCTTCAGAGCCTTCTTAAAAGGCCTGGACACTGCATATGTACTAGAAGTAGCCACCTGGTCCATCATTCACACTTTAACCAAACAGTACAAGCTAGACAATGTCTCCAGATCATGTACAGGATTTCCCAGAGCAATTCTGTAGTGCTTTGTGGAATCGGCTACTTCTGCCTCCTCCCTTCTGTCCACCTAAGATGTGGTACTCTCCCCCACTAAGAATACTGCAGCATAGGAATAGAAGAACATAGAATGCTTGTGTAAAATCTTACCATAATCATAGATGTCCTTCTCTTCCATGTTGCAGTATTCTTTCCCACCTACCTTTAACCCCCTTATCCTTTCTCTCGCTCATTACTAATCTGTCCTGGGTCTCCTGGGGGTTATACCTTACCCTGGGAACAATTTAACCACAGATTGCTCCTTGATCCTATGACTGGCATCACTGACTTCTCTACCCCAGCTGGGCTTTCAAGTTCAGATTTGTGCATGCATACATCACATTTAAGGTCCCTGGTTTATGGCCCTACGTGTGACATCCCACGCAACTGCAACAGCCAAGCTGATGCTTTTGTATAGGAGCTGATGTATGGGTCGCCTGAGGTGGAAAGCCCCATACCAGTAATACTGCAACACGGAAGAGAAGGTCATCTATGGTTATGGTAAGATTTTATCTACTATTCTTTTATATTCTTTGTGCTTAAGAAATTGCTGGTAGTTGCCAGTCAATCTCTTTCCAAGTGGATTTTCAGCTACTTAAAATTTTAGCATTGGGTGTTTACTGCCCATTGAGAAATATTTGTCAAAGGCAAATTGCTTAATGCCTGGTTTACTACCAGTGCTTAATTCAGAAATGTAACATCTCCATTGTTGGCCTGTGTGCTGTGGCTACTTGCTCTTCATTTCACAGTCAGCTGGATATTACTCTCTTGACTTCACTGTAGGTATTACTCTGGTGCATTGTTAATGCAAGATTTTGTCTGTTGATTCTTTAAGCTATCTTGCACCTTCTTCCTTCCTGGAGCGTCTTTAATGTGAAATGAAAAAATGGAAGGGAGAGTGAACCTAATAGTGCATACTGCAAGCAATAGCGTTCTTATTGCCAAATGAGATAAGAATGCATTCATGTTCATGTGTACTTGCCATAAAACCTGTAGGTCAAGGTGCAGAGAAATGTATTTCATTCCTGTGATTGAAAATTGTTTGTTATGTACTTTACTTGTAAATCCATTGTGTGTGAGCTAAATGTAACAAAATTGTCTTTCAGGATGTTGACATAAAGAAAGTCAGTGGAATTACCACATACGCTTTTCTGCAATTCACTGACATTACCAGCGTCTGTAATGCAATTAATGAAATGGATGGGACCAGTGGTCTGAAGGTATTCTTACCTATGTTGTATCACCATCATTTGTTCTGTTAGTGATTGTAGTGATTAGCCACATATTACTGAAAAGAAAAGTATGTTTGGAATTTATTTCTATAATTTGTTAGTGCGCACACACAGATAGGGGCATGTTATTGCCTTAAGCGATTTAGTCTTCAGCTCTGGCTTTAGGGAGTGTATCTGTAGTTTCCTCATGTTGATCTGTTGCTATGCTGATTTTTCTTCCACTCTCACTCTTATGCTTGTGAACATACTGGTTTCCTCCTGTTGAATTCAAGCTGTCACATACCAGGCTGAGAAATTATGCCCCATGCTTTTCATATTTCTGCCTCTGTTACATATGCGATTTCAGTCCTTGTTTTCTTAGGTTCCTTTGGTTGATGCTTTCATGTATTCCATATTACATGCCTGGGTCCACAGTGGTGGTATTTCAGGTTAAGGTACTATTATGTCTAGTTGAAGTGCCATTGTTGCTGTCTGAAAGAGGACAAATTTACACAACTTCATTCCAGTCGGTAGTTATGACTGCCAGCACAGTAGCGGGAGAATACCTATCATGATCCCATCATTGTCTTGAGTTTAGAAAAGGCTAATGTGTAGGTGACTAGTCATTTCCTCCATCAGGTTTCCTCACACAGTTATCTTACCTTCAGCAAACTAGGGTAGAGCTGTCACTCATCACTGGCAGAAGAACGACCTTATATGGGTTCAGGACTGGCAACCACCACTGGGTGAATGTGTCCCTGCTTACCTTTGCCATAGTTGAGCATTCTCTTGCATGTTCATGCCACTAATGCACTGGTGGCGCAGCTCCTAGAGAGAGGTGGCCGTCACAGGACAGTCATTGCACTTAATATTAAGGAATATTTTCTTCAGCACACGTGCAATCACAAACAATACTGGGTTTGACTTAGTGTTGTAGTCCCAGCTTTTGTGGCCAGTTATGTTGGGCTGTTGCATTTTTGAGTTCATATGCATTGGTTGCTCTTAAGGTTATCTATCCAATGCATAGATGTGATGGGTGTTGAAGTCTTACTGTCTCGCTATTGCTGTCCTCCTGGGAAGAGTGCTGTTGTGGGGAGGGGGGGGGGGTCAGACAGTCTTTTCAGATTGACTGGGGGCCATTATGATGCCCTTCATTTTATCTGGTGTGGTATTGCTGTCTAATGGAATGTGTCCTGTCAAGGTTACAAAACTTGGGCACCTTCCTATCACATTGCATGTCCAAGCTATGATCCAGGCATGAGGGCACATGCTAGTATCTTAGATTTGTATGGGTATGAAGTTCCACAGACCTTTTATGACACCAGCCTGAGAAGACATAATTCAGTTTAGTCTGTGAGATGTGTATGGACTGTTATTTTTCCAGTCATTGTGGGTAGATACATATTCCCACTGGAGACCCTTCCTTTTCACTAACGTTTTAACTAATTGTAATTTTTTTCATATCAGCTAGTAGAGGTGACTGTGGTGAGCAGATTCCATGTAAAGATTGTCTTATTAAATGCTTATTCTGTATAGGACCTGATCACAACTTCAGCGCATGCTTCCATTTTAACTCGTTTATCCCTTCTTTTGGAAGACTTGGTGTCTCTATTTATTTGGAGAACAAAAGATGCAAGGAGCTTGAGCAAGGTAGGATGACCACTGAGTTCTCACCAAGGTATCTCACAGCAGCTGCAAAAGAAAGCTAGATGTTTTGCTTGGTCAGAGACTAACATTTTCCTTTTGGCTTCTCTCCTCCAACTGTTGAGCCTTCTGGGTGGCAGTAAGGCACAGCTTGCAGGTACATACCATTCAGCCAGTGAAACAACTAGTAAGACTGCAAGTGGGGAGCCCTGGCTGGTGATTTCTGAGTGGGCAGCTTTTTACATATCCTTGTTCAAGGGGATGCCCTAGCTTCCCACATCATGAATCCTGTTGCAACTTGTATTTCTGCTGATACTACTAAAGAAAGCAGAAAACATGCTTTCCCTCCTGTTACCAGTTATCCGTCTGATTTACAATATAACTGGACATGTCTATGAAACTTCCTCAGTTTTTTTTTTTTTTTTCCCTCATGAGGGAACATTTTAAGTGACAGGCTTCAGAGGTATCTCACTCCAAGAAAAGGTATTTTGACCTTTATAAATGCAGCAACCATCTCCTCCTGCTGTCAGTCTTTTATTATCTGCTTTCCAGGATGCATTTTTGGCTGCTTCTCAGTCTTTTGACTCATAACCCCCCCCCCCCCCGCCTCTAAACCACCAGACCATTTCTATAAGGTCCACCAGAACACCCAGTTTCTCTTTAGAAATCCCCCAGCAGATCCAGCTGTTATAGCTGTCTCTGCGCACACAACGTCGAGGCAATTACCTTTTGCTGCCCTTTACCCAAAGGATAAAGACAGCAAATTTATAGACAGACTGGGCAAAAAGGTATATACCTCCGCTACTCTAGCTATAAGGACATTGAACTACCAAACACATATGTCTAGGTATGTCTTGGATACCATTGCCAAAGCCTCTGCCCTTCTATCCAAGGTACAGGATTCTCTTATAAAAGCTGAAGTTAACTGTCTACTTTCCACAGCATTCCAAGTGACCAGGCACTCTGTTAAGTGCAGTTATGATGCTGTGGAAGCCTCATCTAAGTCAGCTGCATCAGGATCAGTACTAATGCAATACTCCTGGGTAAGGCTTCAACCTCTCCACATGGATGTACAGCCAAAATTACTGGATGCACCCTTGGGCAATAAGGCCCTGTTTGGACAGGCTTCTGCTGAACTCTGTAAATCCCTTCAAGAAAAGGAAAAAGAATTACCGTATCTCAAACACCTTCTGGTATCCCCTGTTCCCAGATACCACAAGAATTGCCCACAGAAGCCATCCTTTGTTAGAAGGCAGTCCTTTCATTCAGCTCCTCAAAATAAGGGACGTAGACAGCCCAGAAAAAATTCTCCCAAGTTTCCCACCAGCTCCTCCACTACATCATTTCGGAATCAGTCTGACCAATCCAGACCACCTTCACTGTGACTCGCCTCCTTTGGACACAAATACCCTTATCCATTCGCCTCACCCTCTCTCTACCCTCCTGGCGGAGAATGACAGCAGAACAATGAGTCCTCTCCATTATTCAGAGAGGATATTTCATGATCTAATGGATGCTTCCACCCTTTCATGGTATCTCAAAACCGCCAAGAAATCAAATACACCTATTTCCAACCATCATTCAAAACTACTAACTCAAGGCAGCGTAGAACAGGTGCCTGCCCCACAATGAAACACCGGCTTTTACTCCAGGATGTTTTTTGTACCAAGAAAACTCTGCCCTTGGAGGCCAATCTTAGACTTATCCTTCCTAAACTTCTTCCTTCAAGTTCCCAGCTTCAAAATTATTACCTTACCTCTTCTCTTAACACTAACCCCCCCCCCCTTCCAGGCATTCATGGTAGCCCCGGATGTCCTCCTATTCCTATGTTGCAGTATTCATACTGTGGGATTTCCAGACCCCAGGCGACCTGATGTCGGCTCCTGTACAAAAGCTTAAGCCTGGCTGCCATAGGTGCATGGGACGTCACACCGTAGGGCCATAAACCATGGAGTATAAATGTGACGGCACACAGACCTCAGAACTTTTCAGCCGTGGACTACGATACCTTTGACCGCTTTGCTCCTACGCCGAAGACTTCTAAAAGATAAGTACCCCGTTGGAGTTTGCCTTTTCTTTCTTGAGCTTCAGTGTGGTTGCTGTAGTTGTTTTCTCTAGCCGATGTTGGCGAAAGAGAGTAAATGTAGTTGCGGGTGCCATATTCTGCACAGACTCCCACAACCGCTGTCTTTTGCTTGGGTAAAGAGCACGACCATAAGGGCTGCCATATTTGCCAATCCTTAGTACCAAAGAACTTACGCAGCTGTCTGGCCATGTTAAATCTGATTTTAGAGAACCAAAGGTTTAAATGCCTCAAGCTTAGGATGTACCCCGAGTTAGCTGCCCAAGCCGAACAACCTCAGAAGGAGGCCAAGGTTTGCATGCCTTCTCCAGATGCCACTCTGCATTCGGATGTTCCACAGACTACTGTTCTAGGGGCCGAGGGACACCTGATTAATCCACAGACTACTGTTCTAGGGTCCAAGAGACGCCCGATTAATCCGACTGTTCTGACGGCTCCTCCGCAAGAGGCCATGTCATTATCCACGGAAAGCACATCAGCGGAGTTGATTCAGTCGTCGGACATAACCAATGTCGAGGGGGAACCATCGCTTGACCAGCCAACTGAGCCTTCTCCCACTGCAGTGCAGGCCTCTGATGTTCATCGTGTTACACTGCTGCAGTCATTACACTTTGGTTATCCTGCCTTCAGGCTGTTCCCCAGTCGGCCTGAGTTCCAAAGTCTTGGTCTGGCGTTGGTTGCTGTCGCCTCCTACCTGACGTCAGTGCGACAGGGGTATATAAGTTGCAGCCAACGCCATTTTCTTAAAGTCTTTCTTGCTGCGTGGTGCCCGAAGCAAAAGCAGTTAGCAAGTGCTGGTCGGCCGTCTCCTAGAACCAAAGTCGTCTACAAAGCTACGTACCCCGTTGGGGAAACTTTTTCTTGCCTCAGACCGATGTCAGTAAAAGTTAATAACTGTATTTCTTGTGGGAAGCAAAATACCTCATAAGGATTTCCATTCCTATTGTATCCCATGCCTAGGCCCTGACCACGAAGTTACTGGTTGTCAGTTTTGTGCTAGGTTTAACAAGCGTACTATTAAACATCTGTTTGATTTTGCCTGACATTATTTTGGTAGAAAATTCAATTATACCATGTCGTCGGAACTCCCGATGACCGGAATACACAAAAAGCGCAAAGATAAGGATAGGCTTCCGAGGCCCAAATCTAACGACGAAGCCTCTTCTAGGCCAGTCGCCGGTTCTCCGGTTTTCAGCTAGGCGCCTTTGCAGCCCCTGACGACTGCTTCTGTAGAACCACAAGCCACTTCCAACTCCCATGTGGAGATGGCTGGGCCTTCGGATGCACAAGTTCTTCAGCCTACTGAGACTAACCTTTCAGAGGGATCCGGAGTAGCTGAGCAACCCACAGCTACAGAGGGTGTCTTCAGACCCTACTCAGTTAGGCATTAAACCCTCAGCTAAGTCTAAGCCTCCTTTAAAGTCAAAGAAACAAATACAGCATTCTCAAGGACAGGCCTCCATGCCTAAGAAACAAATGCTCAAAATGGCTGAAGACCTAATCACTCTGATCAGGGGGTCCCATCCCCCTCCTGATAGCAGGCCTAGACAGGATGCAGACTATGACTCATCCAAAAAGGTGTCCATCTCTTCTGATTCATCCTCAGACCTAGGATACTCTCTACCCTCTTATGAGGATTCCGATGCTGAGGAAGCTATTCCATCAGCCTCACCGCTTGAGGACTACACCTTTGGGGAAACCCTACATACCATGAGGGAGCATTTCCACTGGGAAGGCCAGGATTACTCAGAATCCAAGAAAAGGCTCAGAGACGTCCTTTTATTACCTCAACACAGACCCCTTGCTATTCCGCCAGTGTTAGATATTGTGGATGATGTGTATACTGAATCCAGCTTAAATCCTGATTCCTTACCTCCAGCCCTTGTTAAACCTGACGGATACTACAGAGTCCCTGACTCGCATAAATTTCTGTATAAAAGCCCTGTAGCTGACCCTGAAACTATTTCTCAGGGACCCAAAGGAGTTAAGGCCTCATCAGCCAAGAATCCAGTTCCCTCTGACAGAGATTCCAGAGCATTAGACAGATGGGGAAAGAAAGTATATAAGTCTGCAACTTTAGCAATGAGAGCCTTAAATTGCAAGTTTCACATGCTAAAATATCAGCAATTTTTACTGTCTCAGTTGAAACAAAAAATGCTTCCAGAATCAGATCCTCTTAATTATAAAGAAATGCAGGATTTATTGCATGCAGCTGAAAAAGTGGGAAAGCATACTTTGCAATGTGGTTTTGATTCTCTATAGGCCTCCTGCAGAGCAGCAGTTACAGGCTCTGTCTTTAGAAGACATGCTTGGTTAAAAGAGCATACGTTATCAGATCATGTTAAAGCAAAATTATTGGATGCACCTTTGCAGCAGGATGTGTTGTTTGGGGTTAAGGCAGAAGAGGTACTAAAGAAAATGGAGGATAAGGCAAAATCTATGCAAACGGTGAAGGGTTTCTTACAGGTTTAGCCTCCTAGATATAGCAAAAACTGACTAAGAATTGGTCCTTTCCAATTACAGACAGACCTCAAAGGGGAAGATACAGACGCCCAAGAGGTAGATGTCAAACACAAGGCACTTACAGGCCTCGACAATGGGTTGCATCAGGCCAGAAAGAAGACAGACCCGAATCATATAAAAAACAGCTCCAATGACTTCCCACTACAGCTGCCAAACAAATCTTTCTTGGCAGCCCCCTTGGGAGGAAAACTGACACTCTTCTACCACAATTGGCAAATGACCACCAAAGACAAATGGGTTCTCAACATTGTATTTCAGGGTTACAGGATGTCCTTCAAGAATGCAATTGCAGTCATAACATATGGGTTGTCCTGCCTCAGGCAGCCCTCGGTCGGCCAAATTCCAAAGTCTTGGTCCGGCGTCGGCTGGTGTCGCCTCCTCTCCGACGTCACAACGGCTGGAGTATAAAGGCATCGGCCGACGCCATCTAATTCAGTCTTTCTTGCCGCGCGGTGCCCGAAGCAGAAGCAGTTCGCAAGTGCCGGTCGGTCAGCTCCTGTGTTTTCAAAATCAAAGTCATCTAAAAGCTAAGTACCCCGTTGGGGAACATTTTTTCTTGCCTCAGCCGATGTCAGAACAAATTGAGAAAGTTAATAATTGTTTGTCTTGTGGTAAACAAATACCTCATAAGGACTTCCATTCTTATTGCCTTCCTTGCCTGGGCCCAGACCACGACGTCTCGGCCTGTGCTGCCTGTGCTTGCTTTAATAAGCGCACTCTCGGGCGCCGGGCAGAATTTGCCGAAGACTTTTTCTGTGAATCTTTCGCGTATATCATGCCATCGGATCAACCGACATCTCAGTCTGCCAAAAAACGAAAGGACCGGGACCGACATCCTCGGCCCGCTTCCTCCACCGATGCAACTCCCAAACCCTCCGCTAGTGCTTCGGTCCCTTCGGAAGCGGTAATTCAACCGCTCCAGACCGACGACACAGCGTTAACACGACCTTCGGTCTCAGAGATCTCTCCGGTGCCGGTTGTTTTTCCTCCGGAAACCGAACTGGATCTACCCGACACCATTTCTGTAGACAAGGTTACTCCTGCACGTGGGGCTGCTAGGCCTCCTGTATCCATGTCCATCAAGGCCTTTGCACGTGCTAAGGCCGCCAGCCAGGCCAAGGCCCATCCTAAACCTGCTGCTCAGGCCCCTTCTTCTGATAAACAGATCATGTCTCTTGCTGCAGATCTTATTTCTCTTATCAGGGGGTCTCAGCCTCATCCAGACAGAGGTTCTCAGCCACCTGCAGAGAAAAGGCCCAGAACTGAGCAGGCTGACAAACTCTCTTCAGATGAAGCCTCTGGGGATTCTGAGCATTCTGATACCCAAGAAGAATCCTTCCAGGCCTACGAGGACTCTGATGCTGAGGAATCAATTCTCTCTGCCTCCCCTCCTGAGGATTTCTCATTTGGTGAAGTCCTGCACTCTGAGGGAACATTTTAAATGGCAGGGTCAGGAATTCTCTGATTCCAGGAAAAGGCTGCGTACCTTCCTCAAGCTTCCCCAGCACAGACCTTTAGCTATTCCTCCAGTTATGGATGTTTTGGACGATGTTTTCTCTGACTCCAGTGCTAACCCTGATTCTCTCCCACCTGCTCCTATCAAGCCAGACAGATATTATAGGGTCCCTGACACTCACAAGCATCTCTTTAAGGCCCACTCTGTGGATCTAGAAACTATTTCACAGGGCCCCAAAGGAGTGGCTGCTTCCACTGCCAAAAATCCACTGCCAGCGGACAGGGAAGCTAGGTCCCTGGAGAGATGGGGTAAAAAAGTTTATACCTCTACCACCCTAGCCATGAGGTCACTTAACTGCCTTTTTCACATGTTTCAGTACCAGGATTTCTTACTGGATGATTTGCAGAAAAAGTTAGCCTCTCCTGAGCCTATTGATAGAAAGGCATTGCAGGAACAAATACATAACACTCAGCAGGTTAACAACCATTTTCTTCAGTGTGGTTATGATGCATTGGAAGCTTCATGTAGGGCAGCTATGACTGGGGCTGTGATACGTAGACATGCTTGGTTAAAAGATCAGGCTTTGCCAGACCATGTTAAAGTAAAACTACTTGATGCACCTCTGGAAAAACAGAAGCTCTTTGGTGCTAATGCTCAAGATGTGTTGAAATCCATTGAGGAAAAAGCTAAGTCAGTACAGACAGTCAAGGATTTCCTTCATGTTCAGCCACCCAGATTCAGCAGAAACTGGCCTTCAAAGAATTGGTCCTTCCCAGGTTCTGACAAGTTTCAAAGGGGAAAAAGCAGGCGTGCCCGAGGTAGAGGGCAATACAGAGGATCCTACAGGGGCCGCCAATGGCAGCCTAAAAATCAAAGAAGTGGCGCAGACAGCCCTGCTGCACCACAAGGACAATCACAATGACTTGACTTTCATTCCGCCTACAAAGGCTCAAAGAGAAGCACCTTTGGGCGGAAAATTATCCTTATTCTCAAAAAACTGGCATATCTTAACCAAGGACAACTGGATTCTGGATTTAATAGACAAGGGTTACAGATTCCACTTCCATGCATTACCAATAAGACAAGGCATGCCAAACCTGCCACATCATCAGAGGGCAGAGGCACTCACTCAAGTTTCAAAGCTGTTCAGTATAAAAGCAATAGAAAGGGTTCCTCCTCAGGAACAAGGCTAGGGATTTTATTCAAGACTGTTCCTTGTTCCAAGAAAAGAAAACAAATGGAGACCTATACTGGACTTGTCAACTCTAAATACTTT
This sequence comes from Protopterus annectens, assembly GCF_019279795.1. NCBI lineage: Eukaryota > Metazoa > Chordata > Ceratodontiformes > Protopteridae > Protopterus > Protopterus annectens. The sequence goes on along the minus strand of NC_056732.1, from coordinate 1,583,536,043 downwards.
TCTTATGGTGCCAAAATTCAAAATGCTGACGCTGCAGCAATTCCTTCCCATGCTGGGCAAGGGGTCTTGGCTGGTCACTCTGGACCTCGAGGCATACCTGCATGTCCCAATCAGACAAAGTTGCAGAAGATACCTCAGATTTCTTGCAGGAACAGAGCATTATCAATTCTCAGCATTGCCGTTTGGCTTATCTACTGCGCCCAGAGTGTTCACGAAATGCCTGGCATCAGTAGTGGCACACTGCAGACTCCAGGGGATTCAAATATACCCCTACCTGGACGACTGCCTCATACAAGCAGACAACAAACAAACCTTAAAAGCAAACTTGGACTATGTCATTCAACTACTGCAGGCCTTGGGATACACAGTCAACATTCGGAAGTCAAGACTACTGCCATCCCAACAGATTATTTTCCTAGGAGCCAAACTGGACACAGAAACCCAAATGGCCTACCTCACAGAGGAAAAACAACAGCAGTTACCAGAGTACTTCAAAGGCCTAGCAAAACCTTTCCCAGCTGACTGCAAGGAAAATCCTGCAGGCCCTGGGGTTCATGGCATCTTGCATTCTTCTGATACCTTTGGCAAGACTTCATATGAGAAAGCTGCAATGGTATTTAAAAAGCTTATGGTCCCAACACAGCCAAAGCCTCGATGACGTAATCCCACTTATTCCATGTCTGCAAAAGGAATTTTTGTGGTGGGCTCAAGCAAGTCAGTTAAACAAAGGCATGTCTTTCAACAGACCTCAAGCAGGTCAAATGATTACAACAGACGCCTCAGACCACGGATGGGGGGCGCACATGGAGGGCAGATGCATTCAAGGTCTATGGACACCAAAGGAAAGACCTCTGCACATAAACCAAAAAGAGATGTTGGCAGTGATACATGCAATCGAGACTTTCGAAAAAATCACTACAAGGACATTTGCTAATAAGGACAGACAACACCACTGTCATGTGGTATATAAACAAGCAGGGAGGCACTCATTCTTATCCCCTCTGCAGACTTAACAATGATTCTCTGGGAAAAATCCCTGAGTCTGAACATACATTTGCAATCCCAGTTTGTGCCAGGCAAGGACAATGTACTGGCGGACAACCTGAGCAGAAATTTCTTGGATCCACACGAATGGATGCTGCATCCTCACATTTTTTCACAACTAACAAAGACATGGGGAAAACTGGACGTGGATCTCTTTGCTTCCCACTTAAATCAACTGGTAAAGTTCTGCACAAGGACCCACCATCCTCTAGCCTGGAGAACAGATGCTCTCTCCTTCAGCAGGAATTCCCTAAAAATTTATGCATTCCCTCCTCTACCTCTGCTGACCAAGGTGATACTGAAGATCAAAGCAGAACAACCAACAGGCATTTTGATGGCTCCAGACTGGCCAAGGCAACACTGGTACCCACTGCTGTTGAGCATATCTCGGACCAGACCGTGTCTTCTGACCCTATGGCCCCTGCTTCTAACACAACACAATTACAGGACTGTCCATCAAAACCTGAAAACATTGCATCTGACAGCCTGGAGGTTACCATGACTCCTCCAGCTATCTCTCTTTCCAAAACAGTTCAAGAGATCTTACTGGAAAAACGCAGACCTTCCACCAGAAAAACCTATTCAGCCAAGTGGAAGAGATTCAGCATTTGGAATGCCAACCGGGTTCAGGGTACAACATTCCTGAGTATTCCTCAGATATTAGAATATTTGGCAGAAATGTTTCATACTGGACTCTCATACTCTTCTATAAAGATTCACGCCTCAGCAATCTCAGCAAAATACAATTGTGACCCACCAGTGTTTTCACATCCTTTGCTAAGACAGTTCCTAAGAGGGATAAAGAATATCAAACCTCCCAGAAAACAGCCAGTACCTGCATGGGACCTCCATTTCGTTTTGGAAAAATTAACTCTTCCTCCTTTTGAGCCAGCAGCAACTTCAGAAATGCAATTTCTATCATGGAAAACTGTCTTTCTATTGGCAGTCACATCTGCAAGAAGAGTCTCGGAGATACAGGCACTCATGGCAGTGCCTCCCTTCCTCATTTTTCATCAGGACAGAGTCTCTCGAAGAACCAATCCTACATTCATGCTAAAAGTTATTTCCAGGGTCTCTCTAAATCAAGCTATCCACCTGCCTACTTTCTTCCCCAATCCTCAAAATAGGGGAGAAAAACTGCTGCATACTTTGGACATACACAGACAACTACACTACTACTTGGACAGAACTAAGGCCACCAGAAAGTCTGACCAACTGTTTGTAGCCTATGCTGCTGGAGTACAAGGAAAAGCAATCTCCAAACAAACAATTTCAAAATGGATTGGACACTGCATCAGATTCTGCTATTCTTTCCATGGAAAAGGTGTGCCAGCCAATATTAGGCCACATTCCACCAGAGCTATAGCCACATCCACAGCTTTCCTAAGGGGAGTGGCAACAAAGGACATTTTAGAGGCTGCTACATGGAGCTCCGTGCATACATTTACCAAGCACTGCAACCTGCCCTTATACTCCAGATCCCGAGCAGGCTTTGCTTCGGCAGTCCTGCAGGGGATTTTAGCTACACCATCCCTTTCTTAGTTCCATCCACCCCCAGCTTGGCTATGGTATTCAACCCATATGTTTTGACTGCAGTTGCATTCTTGAAGGACATAGTACAGATGTCCTTCAAGGATGCATCTGCAGTCAAAACATATGGGTTGTCCTACCTCAGGCAGCCCTTCGGTCGGCCGGATTCCAAAGTCTGGGTCTGGCCTCTGCTGATGTCGCATTTTTCCCCGACGTCAGAGCTTCTGGGGTATAAAGGCATCAGCCGACGCCATTTTCCTTGGTCTTTCTTGCCGCGCGGTGCCCGAAGCAGAAGCTGTTCGCAAGTGCCGGTCGGTCAGATCCAGAGATTTTAGCTACCGAAGACTTCGAAAAAAGCTAAGTACCCCGTTGGGGACTTTTTCTTGCCTCAGCCGATGTCAGACTAAGTAAATAATTGTTTAACTTGTGGGAAACAAATACCTCATAAGGATTTCCATTCTTACAGCCTTCCTTGCTTAGGCCCAGACCACGACGTATCAGCTTGTTTAGCCTGTGCCTCCTTAAACCGACGGACTCTTAGACGTCGGTCGGAGTTTGCAGAGGAATTTTTTTGAACCACTTTTGCTTATAAAATGCCGTCTGAGACTCCGACTTCGCATATGGTTAAACGCAAGGAAAAGGACCGACACTCGCGGCCCGCGGTTTCGGCTGAAAACCACGGCTAGGTCTACCACGAGTGTCTCTGTTTCAGCTGAAACAGAGTCCACGGTTATTACTACTACCGAAACCATACCTCCGACCACCGAGGCCAGAGAGACCCCGGCTGAGTCAGCTTCAGAACTCCCTACCGAAGCTAGTGCTCAAGAATTGTCCGACACCATACCTTTGGACATTTCTACCCCTGTATGTGGGGCAGCTAGGCCCCCAGCTTCTATGTCTATTAAGGCCTTCTCCAGGGCTAAAGCTGCCAAACTTTCAAAAGCTTTGCCTGCCAAACATACTTCCCAGAGGCTTTCCTCTAGTTCTCAGATTCTCAGTCTTGCTGAGGACCTTATATCCTTAATTAGGGGTTTCCAACCTCACCCAGACAGGGCCTCCCAACCTCCTCCAGACAAATTGCCCAGGACTGATCCCTCTGAACCTCTCTCCTTAGATTACTCCACAGATGGATCTGATTTGTCAGACCATCAGGAAGGGGCCTACTCGCCTTATGAGGATTCAGATGCAGAAGATTCTATTCCTTTGGCCTCCCCACCTGAATAATTTTCCTTTGGGGAGACTTTACACTCCATGAGGGAGCACTTTCAATGGCAGGGTCAGGATTTCTCTGATTCTAGAAAAAGATTAAGGACTTTTTTACATTTGCCCCAGCATAGGCCCTTTGCCATACCACCTGTTCTAACTGTAATTGATGTGTACAATGATGTCAGTACTGCACCTGATTATCTTCCCCCGGCCCCTGCCAAACCTGACAGATATTAAGGGTCCTGGATTCTCACTTCCACCTGTATAAAGCCCATGCTGCAGACCCAGAAACTATTTCTCAGGGCCCTAAAGGGGTTGCAGCTGCTACTGCCAAAAAATCCCCTACCCTCTGAAAGAGTCTAGAGCATTAGAGAGATGGGGAAAAAAGGTTTATACATCTGCTACTCTTTCTGCCAGGGCATTAAACTGTCCATTCCATATGATACAGTACCAAGAATTTTTGTTAGATCAGCTGAATAAGAAGCTTTCCTCTCCTGAACCTTTAGACCGTAAATCCCTTCAGGATTTGGTACACAACTCTCAGCAGGTCAGTAATCATTTCTTAAAATGTGGCTATGATGCATTGGAGGCTTCATTTAGATCAGCTATGACTGGGGCAGTAATTCGTAGGCATGCCTGGCTAAATGAGCAATCTTTGCCAGATCATGTCAAGGCTAAACTCCTCGATGCTCCAATGGAGAAACAAAATTTATTTGGCTCCCCTGCACAGGAGATTCTAAAGAAGGTGGAAGAAAAAGCAAAATCTGTGCAAACAGTCAAGGAATTCCTGCAGGTCCAACCTCCGAGGTTCAGCAGAAACTGGCCTACAAAGAATTGGTCCTTTCCAGACACCTCCAGAGCACAGAGGGGCAGGAACAGACGCCCTAGAGGCAGAGGTCAATCAAAGGGTGCCTACAGGGGCCGTCAGTGGCAGCCTACCAACCAGAGGAGTAGTGCCACAGTTACAACTACAACCACTACCACAGGACAGACCCAATGACTTGACTCTGATTCCGCCTACCAGGGACCAACTGGAATCTCCCTTGGACGGAAAGCTGGCTTTATTCTCGAAAAACTGGCATTGCATTACAAAGGATACATGGACATTGCAAACAATAGACAAAAGGATACAGGTTTCACTTCCACACTTTGCCAAAAAGGGGCGGAATGCCAAACCTTCCACCAAACCAAAAGGCAGAGGCTTTAAGACAAATCAGCAATTTACTTCAGATGAAAGCTATAGAAAGGGTACCATCTATAGACCAAGGCCAAGGATTTTACTCCAGATTATTCCTTGTACCAAGAAAAGAAAACCAATGGAGGCCTATTCTCGACCTGTCTGCACTGAACACATATCTCATTGTGCCAAAATTCAAAATGCTGACCCTACAGCAACTTCTTCCCATGTTGGGCAAGGAGTCTTGGCTGGTGACTCTAGATCTCAAGGAGGCATACCTGCACGTCCCTAACCGACCAGATTGCAGAAGACACCTCAGATTTCTTGCAGGATCAGAGCATTATCAATTCTCAGCATTGCCCTTTGGCTTATCTACTGCGCCCAGAGTATTCACGAAATGCCTGGCATCAGTAATTGCACATTGCAGGCTTTAGGGAATTCAAATTTATCCATACCTGGACGACTGCCTAATACAAGCGGACAGCAAGAAAAAATTGTTAAAGGACTTGGGCTATGTCATACACCTGCTTACAGGCCTTGGGATACACAGTCAACATCCAAAAGTCAAGACTAGTGCCATCCCAAAGGATAACCTTTTTGGGTGCGGATCTGGACACAATCACTCAGATGGCTTTTCTCACAGAAGAAAAACAAAAACAACTTCCAGATTATTTCTTGATTTTGACAAGACAAACTCAGCTTACTGCAAGGAAAGTCCTGCAGGCCCTGGGTTACATGGCATCCTGCATAATCTTGATTCCACATGCCAGGCTGCATATGAGGAAATTACAATGGTACCTAAGGAATGTATGGTCTCAACACAGTCGCAGTCTAGAAACCATGATACCAATCATTCCATGCCTTCAAAAGGAATTCCTGTGGTGGGCTCAGGCCTGCCAGTCCAACAGAGGGTTGCCTTTCAACAAACCAAAAACAAGGCAGACCATCACCACGGACGCCTCAGACCGAGGATGGGGAGCACACATGGAGGACAAATGTATCCAAGGCCTATGGCCTCAAGGGCAGCTAAGCATGCACATAAACCAAAAGGAAATGCTGGCAGTGAGGCATGCATTCGAGGCATTCAAAGCATTCCCCCAGCAAGGGCATCTGTTAATAAGGACAGACAACATCACGGTCATGTGGTACATAAACAAACAAGGAGGCACACATTCCTACCCTCTATGCCGGATGGCAATGAATCTGTGGAACCTATTCCTGAATCTCAATATCCAGCTGCAGGCCAAATTCGTACCAGGAAAAGAGAATTCACTAGCAGACAGCTTAAGCAGAACTACCACGGATGCACACGAATGGATGCTGCATCCAGACATCTTCAAGCTCATAAAGAAATGGGGAATGCCAGAGATAGATCTGTTCGCCTCTCCACTCAACCACCAACTGAAGAAATTCTGTTCAAGAACATACCACCCACAAGCCTGGCGGGTGGACTCTCTCTCTTTCAGCTGGAATGCCCTAACAGTATATGCCTTTCCACCTCTCCCATTGATGTACAAGGTTCTACTGAAGATCAGGGAGGAACAGCCAAAGGTGATTCTAACAGCTCCGGACTGGCCAAGACAACACTGGTATCTGCTACTGAGAAGCATGTCTCAGGCAAACTCATGGCCTCTTCCCCTATGGCCTCTTCTTCTAACGCAGAACAATTTCAAGACCCTGCATCCAAACTTGAAAACACTGCAATTAACTGCCTGGAAAATTCCTTAAAACCAAACTGTTTTATCTCTGAGGGTGAAGGACATTATCCTGGAGGCTCGCAGACCTTCCACAAGGAAGACATACTCAGCTAAATGGAAGAGATTTCTCATTTGGAGCACATCAAAGGGCACAGATGTCACAGTGGCAAACCTAGCACACATCCTAGAATACTTAGCAGAATTGTTCCACAATGGCCTGTCTTATTCTTCCATTAAGATTCATGCTTCAGCAATTTCAGCAGAATACAATATGGATCCACCTATCTTCTCTCACCCTCTTCTCAGACAATTTTTGAGAGGGATCAAAAATGTTAAACCTCCAAGGAGACCCCCTCTACCTGCATGGGATCTCAATTTTGTGCTGGAAAAATTGACATTACCTCCTTTTGAACCAGCAGCATCAGCAGACCTACAGTTTTTATCTTGGAAAACTGCTTTTCTTCTGGCAATCATTTCAGCAAGAAGAGTATCAGAGTTACAGGCATTAATGGCAGTGCAGCCTTTTCTTATTTTCCACCAGGATACAGTGTCACTGAGAACCAATCCTACTTTCATGCCAAAGGTGGTATCCAGGGTATCCTTGAACCAAGCTATTCATTTGCCTACGTTCTTCCCTAGCCCACAGAACAAAGGAGGAAAACTTTTGCACACCTTGGATATACACAGACAACTACGCTACTATCTGGACAGAACTAAAACCAACAGAAAAACTGACCAACTTTTTGTAGCATATGCAACTGGGGTGCAAGGAAGAGCAATTTCCAAACAGACAATTTCAAAATGGATAGGAAATTGCATTCGCTTTTGCTACTCCTTTCATGGAAAAACAGCCCCTGAAAATATCAGGCCTCATTCCACAAGGGCCACAGCCACCACTACAACTTTCCTACGAGGGGTGGCTACCAAGGACATTTTAGAAGCTGCTACTTGGAGCTCCGTGCATACATTTGCCAAGCATTACAATCTACCTTTATACTCCAGATCCCGAGCAGGGTTTGCAACTGCAGTTCTGCAGGGGATCTTAACTACACCATCCTTCTCTTAGTACCTCCTCCCCCAGTTTGGCTATGGTATTCTACCCATATGTTATGACTGCAGATGCATCCTTGAAGGACATAGTACAGTTTTGTACCTACCATAAATGTAGATGTCCGATAGGTATGCATCTGCAGTCAGGATTACCCACCCTTCTTCCCCTCTGTGGTATTCCTAGGGTGCTTACCCCTCTTTCAGCTAGCTGGGTGAATCTATTATGGTGTATTTGTTTGTTTGTATATATATATATGTATATAATTTGCTACTGTTAGGAACTTTTCAGCATTTATCCAAAATTAGCCTTCCTAGAGGGCACCTGGCATCTGGGGCAAGAAACACTGAGGAAAATGGCGTCGGCTGATGCCTTTATACCCTAGAAGCTCTGATGTCGGGGAAAAATGCGTCATCAGCCGAGGCCAGACCCAGACTTTGGAATCCGGCCGACCGAAGGGCTGCCTGAGGCAGGACAACCCATATGTTATGACTGCAGATGCATACCTGTCGGACATCTACATTTATGGTAGGTACAAAACTGTACTTTTTGTACCTACCATAAATGTAGATGTCAGATAGATATACAACTGCAGTCGGATTTTCCCACCCTCCTACCCCTCTGCAACTTTCTATCTGGATCCCTACCCCTATTCCTATTAGCTGGGGGTATCTCCTATGGTGTATCTGTTTATTACTGTTGTGCATGTCTGGAATTTTTTATTCATTCACCAAATTTAGCCTTCCTAGGAGGGCACCTGGCATCTGGGGCAAGAAACACTGAAGAAGATGGCGTCGGCCGATGCCTTTATACTCCAGCCATTGTGACGTCGGAGAGGAGGCGACACCAGCCGACGCCGGACCCAGACTTTGGAATTCGGCCGACCGAGGGCTGCCTGAGGCAGGACAACCCATATGTTATGACTGCAGTTGCATATCTATCGGACATCTACATTTATGGTAGGTACAAAACTGTACTTTCCACTTTCACACCCTGCCAAGGATAAAAGGAATGCCAAATCTGCCACCAAATCAATGGGCAGAGGCTCAAAAACAAATTACAGCACTCATGGATATGAGAGCTATTCAGAAGGTACCATCACAGGAGCAAGGACAAGGATTTTACTCGAGACTCTTTCTGGTACCCAGAAAGGACAAAGCCTGGAAGCCCATTCTGGATCTTTCATCTCTAAACACTTATCTGGATGTTCCGAAATTCAGAATGTTGACATTACAGCAGCTTCTTCACATGCTGGGCAAGAAAGCTTGGCTCGTGACTTTGGACCTCAAAGAGGCATACCTGCATGTCCCTATTGGACCAAACTGCAGAAGATACCTCAGATTCATAGCAGGTTCAATGTACTATCAATTCTCTGCACTGCCCTTTGGCTTATCTACTGCACCCAGTGTCTTCACAAAGTGCCTGGCACCAGTAATTGCATTATGCAGACAGAAAGCAATTCAAATTTATCCGTACCTGGACGACTGCCTGATTCAAGCAAGAGAGCAAGGACATTCTTCTACAGCAGCTGGCGTTTGTAAAAAAGTTAAATTGCCTGGTGTTCACAGTAATCGAAAAGAAATCAAAACTGGTGCCCTCACGAGATTATATTCCTGGGTGCCAGCTTGAACACAACGGCCCAGATGGCTTATGTCACGCCAGGCAAACATGGACAACTGACTCTACTTTCAATTGATGGCAACAGAGACCCAACTCCCTGCAAGAAATATTTTGCAGACCTTGGGTTACATGGCATCTTGCATACTACTAATTCCATATGCCAGACTGTATATGAGAAAACTACAATGGTACGTAAAGAATGTATGGTCTCAACACTGTCAAAGTTTGGAAACCGTTATACCTCTAATCTCTTGCCTTCAACAGCAGTTTCAATGGTGGGCTCAAACTTGTCACCTCAACAAGGGACAGCCTTTTACACAACCCACAGCCAGGCAAACTCTGACAACAGATGCATTGGATTATGCCTGGGGAGCACACATGGCAGGCAAATGTATTCAGGGCATCTTCACTTCAATCAAAAAGAGATGCTAGCTGTACAGAATGCGCTTATAGCTTTCAAGGACCTGCTGCATCCTGGACTACTACTACTAAAGACAGACAGCACCACAGTTATGTGGTACATAAACAAGCAAGGGGGGCACTCACTCATATCCCCTATGCAGACAAGCTATGACCTTGTGGAACACAGCTAAAAACCTTCAAGTTCATCTGCAAGCACAATTCCTGCTAGGAGACAAAAACACACTGGCAGATGACTTGAGCAGAAACATCATGGATCCCCACGAATGGGAATTGAATCCACAAATATTCAGAATGATAACAAGAGAAATGGTGGAGCCCGGACATAGCTCTGTTTGCATCCCCAATAAACTGCCAGCTACAAAAATTCTGCACAAAGAGTTACCATCCACAAGCATGGAAAGTGGATGCCCTCTCATTCAGCTGGGACAACCTACAAGTATACGCTTTCCCACCACTACCTCTCCTGCCAAAGGTACTCGTAAAAGCCAGGCAGGAAGAGCCAATGATGACCCTGATTGCACCAGACTGGCCACGCCAGCATTGGTACCCAATCTTAAGGAGCTTAGCACAAGAACCACCCTGGATTTTGCCTCAAATCCCACATCTGCTGACTCAGCAGAACAGACAAATACTACGCAGCCAGCTAAAGACCTTAAACCTAGCTGCATGGAAGATTTTTTAGTCAAGCAAGCAATGCCTCTCCAAAGCTGTTATGGATGTCATTCTGGAGGCCAGAAGGCCTAGTACCAGGAAAGCCTATTTGGATAAATGGAAGAGATTCTGTGCCTGGAACCAAGCTCACAGCCTTGACCCTCTTGTCCCAAACATTCCTCAGATACTACAATACTTTACTGAGGTGCTGGACAAAGGACTCTCCTTCTCATCCATCAAGATCCACGCCTCTGCCATCTCTGCTCATTACAACATGGATCCACCAATTTTCTCTAATCCTCTGTTAAAACAGTACCTCAGAGGGGCTAAAAACATAAGACTGCCCCATAGAGCACCTACTCCAACTTGGGACCTCAACTTTGTTTTGGAGAAGCTAACTTTACCTCCTTTTGAGCCAGCCCACAAAGCAGAATTAAAATATATCTCTTGGAAAACTGCTCTGCTCCTGGCAATAACATCATCATGAGTTTCAGAATTACAGGCACTAATGGCAGTGGAACCTTTTCTCATTTTCCACCAGGACAGGGTGTCTTTAAGAACTAACCCTACTTTTATGCCAAAGGTGGTATCCAGTATGGCTCTAAACCAAACTATTCACCTGCCAACTTTTTATCCTAAACCACAGAATAAAGGGGAGAGACTACTGCACTCTTTGGACATTCACAGGCAATTTCGCTTATACTTGGACAAAACCAAAGCTTTCAGAAAATCTGAACAATTATGGGTAGCATATGCTGCAGGAGCACAGGGAAAACCATTTCAAAACAGACTATTTGAAAATGGATAGGACATTGTATACGTTTCTGCTACACATACCATGGAAAACCTGTACCTAGCAGCATTAGATCTCACTTCACCAGGGCAACAGCCACTTCAACTGCCTACCTCAGGGGAGTACCTACCAAGGATATTTTGGAAGCTGCAACTTGGAGTTCTGTACATACCTTCACCAAGCATTACCATCTGCCTCTCTACTCTAAATCCAGAGCTGGCTTCGCCACTGCAGTGCTGCAGGGCCTTATAGCCACCCCTAATGCCTTATAGAACCAGCCACCCTTCCTCAGCTTTAGGATTCTACTGAAGTGTAATGACTGCAGCAGTGTAACACGATGAACATAGTACAATTTTGTACCTACCATAAATGTAGATGTTAGTGTGTACACTGCTGCAGCCCAGGTTACCGGACCTCTTTCCCCTCTTTCTGGCTGGTACGTCTTCTACCCTTACTACCTATGGGGAGTATTTGCTGGTAGCTGTAAGTTTTTTGCTTTTCTTATGTATGTTTTATTAGCAATAGGAATTGCCTACCTATTTAGAGGCACCTGACATCTGGGGCAACAAAAACTGAAGAAAATGGCATCTGCTGCATCTTGTATACCCCTGTCGCACTGACGTCAGGGAGGAGGCAACAGCAACCGACGCTGGACCAAGACTTTTGGAACTCAGGCCAACTGGGGAACTGCCTGACGGCAAGATAACCCAAGTGTAATGACTGCAGCAGTGTATACACTCTAACATCTACATTTATGGTACGTACAAAACTGTACTGTTCCCTTCCTACCCGGACACACACTCCTACTAAAAGGAAGCAGAAAACTAAATACTTGAGTCTGATGCCTCAAGCAACCCCAGACTGGGAATCCTTCACCGCTTCTTTCATGCAGGCCTTTATGGCACTTAAGCCTACAGGCCTAGACTCCCACTAGCATCCCTGTGCTGAGTCCTAGGCTGGCCTCTGCCTCCTCCCTGCCTTTATCCTGTACTCAGTAAACAGTTAGTTACTCAGGAAGACCCAGACCAGTCTTACTTCTCCTCTGAGGAATCTGTCTCCTATGTCTGTCAGATTGCCTCTGCCGTAGATTATTACTCACTTAGAGGACTCCTTTGAAGGGGACTCCCCACCTGAGGATTGATCATTTGGGGAGACTATTTCAAAAAAGAAATAGCATTTCAAGTGGGGATACTTCTTTAGTCTCTGAAACACAGAAGAGATGCTTTCAGCTTCTACCGCTGGACTCCCCCTCGCCTTCAGCCATCCCTCTGGTACTCCTAGATTTCTTGGATGCCTTCTCTTCCGTTTCCAACTGCCTTGCCCAAGTGCCCCTGTCCACCCGCCTTACCCAATACCTACCCTTCTGAAAAACTATCACTACAGATCTGTGGGTTCTCTCCATCATCCAAAAAAGATGCATTCTTTCCTGGCAGGAAAGACCTACACCAATAAGACCTGTACCAACCTTGGTAATTAGGGCCTTAAACTGCCAGTTTCATATGCTTAAATATCAACAGCATGGTATGGGCTTACTGAAACAGAAAATGCTGATTTCTGATTGTGTGGAAAATAAAGAATTACAGGAATTATTGCATGCAGCAGAACAGGTTGGAAAGCATACTTTGCAATGTGGTTTTGATTCCTTGGAGGCCTCTTGCAGAGCCGCAGTTACTAGATCTGTGATTAGAAGGCATGCCTGGCTCAAGGAGCAAAATCTGCCTGATCATGTTAAAGCTAAATTGTTGGATGCACCTTTACAGCATGATACTCTGGCAATAAGACAGAAGAGGTTTTAAATAAAATGGAAGACAAAGTTAAATCTATGCAAACTGTAAAAGATTTCTTTACAAGTGCAGCCACCCAGATTCAGTAGACACTGGCCTACTAAAAATTGGTCCTTTCCTGTGTCCAGCAGAACCTGACAAGGCAAATCCAGGTGCTCAAAAGGCTCTAGATACCAATCACAGGGTTCTTGCTGGTCAAAGCAATGGGGTGCCTCTACCTCCAAATCTGGAGGAAACAAAGCACAACCCTACAGTAAGCAGTCTCAATGACTTCCCCCTACCATCAGCAAGCACTTATCTGTTGGCAGCCCCCTTGGGGGGAAAATTGGCACTTAATGCTCAAAATTGGCAGTTAATAACCCATGACAACTGGGTATTAAACATAGTATCCCAGGGCTACAGATTTCATTTCCATACTTTGCCATTTCCAAACGGTTGGCCAGATCTGCCACAAAATCAATGGGCAGAGACTCAGAAACAAGTTACGCCCCTCATGGATATGGGGGTGATTCAACCAGTACCAGAACAGGAAAAAGGACAAGGTTTTTATTCAAGACTGTTCCTGGTACCCAGAAAAGACCATGCCTGACGTCCAATACTGGCCTTACTGATTTTGAACATATTCTTGGACATCCCAAAATTCAGAATACTGACTTTACAACAGCTACTGCCCATGCTGGGCAAAAACGCTTTGTGACTCTAGACTTGAGGCATACCTGCAGATCCCAATAAGGGAACCGTGCAGAAGATACCTCCTCTTCAAGGCTGGTTGTATGCATTACCAATTCTCTGCACTGCCCTTTGACTTACCTACTGCACCCAGGGTCTTTACAAAGTGCCTGGCACCAGTAATTGCATTTTGCAGACAAAGAAGCATACACATCTATCCTTCCTTGGACTGTCTCATTCAATCAGAAAACTAGGACATTCTTCTTCAACATCTGGCATTTGTAAAAAGGCTGCTAACATGCCTATGGTACACAGTAAATGAAAAGAAATCACAACTGGTACCCTCTCAAAAAATACATTCCTGGGTGCAAGCTTGAATGCAATTGTGCCAATAGTTTACCTCGTGCGAGACAAACAAAGGCAACTGACTATATACCTCAAACAGATGGCAACAAAAACCTGTTTATCTGCAAGACCAATTCTGCAGGCTTTGGGGTTCATGGCATCATGCATTCTACTAATTCCATATGCAAGACTGCATATGAGGAAACTACAATGGTATCTAAAACGTTTATGGAGTCAACATTGTCACAGTCTGGAAACAATGATTCCTCTCATTCCCTGCCTACAACAGGAGTTTCTTTGGTGGATAAAGACATGTCGCCAGAACAAGGGACAGTCTTTCACCCTACCCCCTGCCACACAAACCCTAACTACGTACACATCAGACTATGCTGGGGGGGGCCCACCTGGCAGGGAGATGCATTCAGGTTATATGGAGCCCAAAACAAATGCATCTGCATATCAACCAAAGAGAGATGCCAGCTGTTCAGAATGCCCTGACAGCCTTCAAGGACCTACTTCATCCAGGACAACTACTGATAAAGATGGACAATACCACGGTTATGTGGTACATAAACAAGCGGGGGGGTACACATTCCTACCCCCTTTGCAGACTAGCCATGGTATTGTGGAACACAGCCTTGACCTACCAAGTACATCTTCAAGCTAAATTCCTGCCAGGAAAACAAAATACTCTGGCAGACGACCTAAGCAGAAATCTTATGGACCCTCACGAGTGGAAACTGGATCCACAAGTCTTCAGCATGATAATAGAGAAATGGGGAGCCCAGACATGCATCTATTTGCTTCTCCCGAAAATTATCAACTGGACAAATTCTGCACAAGGACTCATCACAGACAAGCATGGAAAGTGGATGCCCTATCCTTCAGACTGGAATAACCAAAAATGATCCTAATTGCCCTGTACTGGCCTTGCCAGCACTGGTACCCAGTTCTATGGAATGTCTCAACTCCCTCCTTGGTACTTGCCTCAAATACCTCATATACCGTCTCAGCAGAGCAAATTCTGCGCACACAGCTCCAAACTTTGAACCTCGCAGAATGACTGATCATGTAATTATTCAAACACCTCTCAGTAAATCTGTGATGGATGTCATTTTGGAAGCCAGAAGGCCTAGTACTAGAAAATCTTAAGCTGATAAATGGAAGAGATTTTGTGCTTGGAACCAAGCACAAGGAACGGACACAGCAAAGCCAAATATTCCTCAGATTTTACAATACTTTACTGAGATGCTTGACAAGGGCCTTTCGTTTTCTTCAATAAAAATCCATGCCTCTGACATCTCTGCTAATTACAAAACGTTGCCTCCCATCTTTTCTCATCCTCTGCTAAAACAGTATCTTAGAGGGGCCAACATTTTAAGGCCTCCCAGAAGATTACCAACTCCTGCATGGGACCTCAATTCTTTTGCTGGAAAAACTCACCCTGCCTCTTTTTGAACCAGCAGCTTCTGCGGATATAAAGTTTTTAGCTTGGAAAACAGCTTTCCTTTTGGCAATCACTTCAGCAAGAAGGGTTTCCAAACTACAGGCCCTCATGGCTGTGGAGCCTTTTATTACATTTTACCTGGACAGGGTGTCCCTCAGGACCAATCCTTCCTTTATGCCTAAGGTGGTATCCAGTGTGGCTCTTAACCAAACTATTCACCTGCCAACTTTTTACCCAAATCCGCAGAACAAGGGGGAGCGGATTCTGCGTTCTTTCCAAATACGCAGACAACTAAGATTCTGCTTAAACTGGGCCAAATCTCTAAAAGTCTGAGCAAACTACTGGTGGCATTTGCTGCAGGATCAAAGGGGAAGGCAATGTCTAAGTAGACTATTTCTAAGTTGATAAGCCACTGCATTCGTTTCTGCTACTTGCATTATGGTAAACCAGTGCCCAAGGGAACTGGGTCACATTCCACCAGGGCTGCCTTTACCTCAGCAGCTTTACTCAGAGGTGTTCCAACCAAAGACATTCTAGAAGCTGCTACTTGGAGCTCTGTGCATTCTTTTACAAAGCATTATCATTTGCCTCTCTTCTCCAAGTCCAGAGCAGGCTTTGCCACTGCAATTCTGCAGGGCCTTATAGCCACTCCCAATGCTATTTAGCTCCATCCTCCCATCCATAGCTTTGGGATTCTACCCAAATGTAATGACTGCAACAGTGAAACACTAAGAACATAGTACAGTTGTGTACACTTACAGTAAATGTAGATGTTAGAGTATTCACTGTTGCAGTCCGGGTTACCCACCCGCCATCCCCCTTTTTTCCAGAACTTCTCTTTCCTTCACTATATTCTAAAGCCTTTGTGGTGTATTTGCTTTTAGATAAAGGTAAAGTTTATACTGCTAACAGTGCATTTATATATATATATATATATATATATATATATATATATATATATAGATCTATATATATATATATATATAGGTGTGTGTATATGTATACATATATATGTGTATATATATATATATATATATATATATATATATATATATATGTGTGTGTGTGTGTGTGTGTGTGTATATATATATATATATATATATATATATATGTGTGTGTGTGTGTGTATGTGTGTATATATATATATATGTATATATATATATATATATATATATAATTTTTTTTTTTTTTTTTTTTGCTCCCCATTTGGGGGGCACCTGATATCAGTTTCAAGAAAAACTGAAGAAAATGGCGTTGGCTGCATGTTTTAGACCCCTGACGTCAAGGAAGAGGAGAGAGCAACCGACGCAGGACCCATTACTTTGATATTCAGGCCGACTGAGGGCAATCTGCAAGCAGATTACCCAAATGTAATGACTGCAACAGTGAATACAGTTGAACATCTACATTTATGATAAGTGTACACAACTGTACTTTTCATATGTTAAAGTATCAGCAACATGTTGTTGGACTGCTTAAACAGAAAATGTTGATTCCTGACTGTGTGGAAAATAAAGAATTACAGGATTTAATGCATTCTGCTGAACAAGTTGGAGGACATACTTTGCAGTTTGGTTTTGATTCATTAGAGGCCTCTTGCAGCGCTGCTGTTATTGAGTCTGTGCTCAGAAGGCATGCTTGGCTTAAGGAGCGATCTTTGCCTGATCGTGTTAAAGCTAAATTGTTGGATGCTCCTTTAAATCAGGGCCGCCTGTTTGGCAACAAGGCTGAGGAAATTCTTAAAAAGATGGAAGATGAAGCTTAATCTATGCAAATTGTTAGATTTTTTACAAGTTCAGCCTCCTAGACTTAGTAGGCACTGGCCCTCTAAGAATTGGTCCTTGCCAGCCCCTTCCAGGTCTTCTCAAGCCAAACCCTGACGCAGCAAAAACCCCAGGTTTCAGTCCCAGGGGCCACACAGAACTAAGCAGTGGGGGGCCTCCACTTCCAAATCTGTGAATAATAAGACTTCCCCCTATGGTAAACTGTCTCAAGGACTTTTTTAAAATTTCCAAGCACTTAACTGTCTGCCCCTTTGGGGGGAAAGATTGCTCTTCATGCAAAGAATTGGGAACTCATTTCCCAGGACAAATGGGTTTTAAATAGTGTCCCAGGGATACAGATTTCACTTCCACTCGTTGGCAACACCAAGCGGGTGGCCGGACCTACCCCCAAATCAGTGGGCAGAGGTCCTAAAACAAGTACTTTCTCTCAAGCATGGGTGCTATTCAACTGGTAGCAGAAGAGGAAAAGGGACAAGGTTTCTACTCTACTTTTCCTGGTACCCAAAAAAGACTATTCATGGTGTCCTATCCTGGACCCGCCTACTCTAAACACCTTTTTGGAGATCCCAAAATTCAAGATGCTAACTCTTCACCAGTTACTTCTTATGCTAGGCAAAGATGCTTGGTTGGCAACTCTAGATTTAAAAGAAGCATACCTGTACATCCCAATCAGGGAATCTTGCAGAAGATACCTACGCTTCAAAGCACTATCAGTTCTCTGCACTGCCCTTTGGCTTATCTACTGCGCCCTGGGTCTTTACATAGTGTCTGGCTCCAGTAATTGCATTTTGCAGGCAAAGAAATATTCAAATATATCCATACCTGGACGATTGTCTAATTCAGGCAGAAAGCCAGGACATACCTTTGAATCATCTGGCTTTTGTACAAAGGGTTCTGTCTTGTCTGGGGTACACCATAAACGAAAAGAAATCACACCTGGTATCCTGTTAAATTATATTCCTGGGAGCAAGCTTGAATACAGCTTCCCAGATGGCTTACCTCACGCCAGAGAAACAAATTCGTTTGACAGCCTACTTCAAACAAGTGACCACAAAAACCCTGCTATCTGCAAGACAAATACTGCAAGCCTCGTTTCATGGCCTCCTGCAGTCTTTTAGTTCCATATGCAAGACTGCATATGAGGAAACTACAGTGGTATCTAAAAAGCCTATGTTGTCAACAGTCTCAGGATGTAGAAACAATGATTCCGATCATATCTTGCCTATGCCTAGAGTTCCTTTGGTGGGTAGAGGCCTGCCACTAAAACAAGGGACTACCTTTCACACCACACCCTGCCACCCATACCCTAATAGACGCATCAGATTATGCAAGGGGAGCTTTGGGGAAACTTTTTTCTTGCTCCAGACAGATGTCAGAAAAAGTTAATTGTATTTCTTGTGGAAAGCAAATACCTCATAAGGACTTTCATTCTTACTGTATTCCTTGCCTAGGCCCTGATCACAACGTTTCTGGTTGTCGGTTTTGTGCTAGATTTAACCAATGCACTATTTAGCTTCGGTATGATTTTGCTTTAAACTATTTTTGACGCCGGTTTTATTATCCAGAAATGTCGTCGGATAGCTATCCAACTACCGGAGTTTGCAAAAAATGCAAAGAAAAGGAAATAAGCAACCGAGGCCCAAAACCGACTACAAAGCTTCTCCTAAGCCAGTCGCTGGTTCTCAGTGAGGCGCTTTCGCAGCCCCTGACGCCCGCTACTTGAGTCGCAGGCCACTACAGACTCCCACGTGGAGTCGGCCATGCCACTGGAAACTCAAGGTATTGGAGCCTCAGATACTATTCCCTCAGATGGGTTCGGAGCTGCTGAGCAGGCACCGTCTTCTGTGGGTGTATTCAGATTTAAACATCTTTACATTAAATCGATATCAGCTTCAAAAGCAAAGACTAAAGCACCTTCTAAAGCAAAGAAACAAACTCAAGTGCCACGTAGACAGGCCTCTATGCCCAAAAAACAGATGCTCAAAATGGCGGAAGACTTGATTACCTTGATCACTGGTTCCCTTCCCCCTCCTGATAAGTGGCCTAGGCAAGAGACTGACTATGAATCTTCAGATCAGGTTTCTATTTCTTCTGATTCCTCTTCTGATCAGGAATATTCTCTTCCCCCTATGAGGATTCTGATGCTGAAGAATCTATACCTTCAGGGTCTCCTCCAGGGGACTGTTCTTTTGGGGAAACCTTGCATACCATGAGGGAGCATTTTCATTGGGAGAGCCAAGATTTTTCAGAATATGAAAAGAGGCTCAGGGATTTCCTTTTACTTCCTCAACACAGGCCTCAAGCCAATTCCACCTGTTAGACATTGTAGATGTGTTTTCGGAGTCTAGTATTACCCTTGACTCCTTACCTCCAGCTCAGGGGTTCCCATCCCCCTCCTGATGAGCGGCCTAGGCAAGAGACTAACTGAATCTTCCGATCACGTTTCCATTTCTTCTGATTCCTCTTCTGATCAGGAATATCCTTTTCCCCCCTATGAGGATTCTGATGCTGAAGAGCTCCGTACCTTCAGCTTCTCCTCCTGAGGACTGTTCTTTTGGGGAAACCATACATACCATGAGGGAGCATTTCCACTGGGAGAGCCAAGACTTTTCAGAATCTAAAAAGAGGCACAGGGATTTCCTGTTACTACCTCAGCACAAGCCACTAGCCATCCCTCCTCTATTAGACATTGTAGATGATGAGTTTTCGGAGTCTAGCCTTACCCCTGACTCCTTGCTTCCAGCTCCTGTTAAGCCTGACCGATATTACAGGGTTCCTGACGCACACAAATTCCTTTTTAAAAACCCTGCTACCGACCCAGAAATTATTTCTCAGGGTCCCAATGGAGTTGAGGCTTCCGCTGCAAAAAAATCCTACCCCTTCTGACAGGGATTCTAGGGCACTGGATAGATGGGGAAAAATGTTTACACATCTGCTACCTTGGCTATAAGGGCCTTAAACTGTCAATTTCATATGCTCAAATATCAGCAACATGTCATGGCATTGCTTAAACAGAAAATGCTGTTAAACTCTGAATGTGCAGAAAATAAGGAAATGCAGGATTTATTGCATGCAGCAGAACAAGTTGGAAAGCATACTTTGCAATGTGGTTTAGATTTTTTGGGGCCTCCTGCAGGGCCGCAGTTACGGGTTCTGTAATTAGGAAGCATGCTTGGTTAAAGGAACAAAATCTGCCTGATCATGTGAAAGTTAAATTCGATGCACCTTTACAGCATGATACTTTGTTTAGTGTTAAGGCAGAAGAGGTGTTAAAGAAAATGGAGGACACAGCTAAATCTATGCAAACTGTCAAAGATTTTTTTACAGGAACAGCCACCTAGGTTTAGTAGACACTGGCCGGTCCTTTCCTGTGTCAGACCTCAAAGGGGCAGATCCAGACGCCCTAGTGGCAGATCCCAGGTGTGTAAGGTTCATAAGGTCAAAGCTTCGGGGTGCTTCTACCTCCAAAGTTGGAGAAGACAAATCACAACCTTGCAGGAAACAGTCCCAATGACTTCCCTCTGCCTGCACCAAGCACTTAACTCCTGGCAGCACCCTTAGGGGGAAAATTAGCACTTTTTTCTCAAAATTGGCAGATTATAACCCAGGACAAGTGGGTTCTAAACATAGTGTCACAAGGCTGCAAGTTCCATTTCCATACCCTGCCAAAGGCAAACGGCTGGCCAGATCTGCCGAAAAATCAATGGGCAGAGGCACAAAATCAAGTCTCATCCCTCTTGAACATGGGGGCCATTCAACAAGTACCAGAGGAAGAGCAGGGACAAGGATTTTACTCAAGTCTTTTCTCGGTACCCAGAAAGGACAAAGCCTGGAGACCAGTACTGGACCTATCTATTCTGAACACATTCCTGGATATACCAAAATTCAAAATGTTAACTTTGCAGCAGCGTCTGCCCATGCTGGGCAAGAATGCTTGGCTTGTGACTTTAGACCTAAAAGAGGCATACCTGCATGTCCCAATCAGACAACCATGCAGAAGATACCTCAGATTCAAGGCTGGCTCAATGCATTACCAATTTTCTGCACTACCCTTTGGCTTATTTACTGCGCCCAGGGTCTTTACAAAGTGCCTGGCACCAGTAATTGCATTCTGCAGACAAAGAGGAATACAAATATATCCTTACTTGGACGACTGTCTAATTCAAGCAGAGAACAAGGACATTCTTCTACAGCATCTGACGTTTGTGAAAAGACTTCTAACATGCCTAGGGTATACAGTCAACGAAAATAAATCAAAACTAGTACCCTCAAGAGATATTCCTGGGTGCAAGCTTAAATACAACTGCCCAGATGGCTTATCTCATGCCAGACAAAGGCAACTGACTAACTATCTCAAGATGTTGGCAACAAAGGCCCAGTTATCTGCAAGAAAAATTCTGCAGGCTTTGGGCTTCATGGCATCCTGCATTCTACTAATTCCATATGCAAGACTGCATATGAGGAAACTTCAATGGTACCTAAAAAGTGTTTGGACTCGACATTGCCACAGCCTGAAGCAAATGATTACTCTCATTCCCTGCCTGCAACAGGAGTTTCAGTGGTGGGCTAAGGCCTGTCACCAGAACAAGGGACAGCCATTCACATTACCCCCAGTCAGGCAGACACTAACAACGGATGCATCAGATTATGCCTGGGGGGCCCACATGGCAGGAAAATGCATTCAGGGCACATGGTCCTCAAACCAAATGCATCTTCATATCAATCAAAAAGAGGTGCTAGCTGTTCAAAATGCCCTGACAGCCTTCAAGGACCTACTTCATCCGGGACAACTATTGATAGACAACACCACATTCATGTGGTATATAAACAAGCAGGGGGGCACGCATTCTTACCCCCTTTGCAGACTAGCCATGACTTTGTGGGACACATCATTGACTTACCAAGTACATCTCCAGGCACAATTCCTGCCAAGAAAGGAAAATACTCTGGCAGACGAACTAAGCAGAAACCTTATGGATCCCCACGAGTGGCAGCTGGATCCACAAGTCTTCAGCATGCTAAGGAAAAGGAGATGCCCATACATAGATCTGTTTGCCTCCCCTCACAACTACCAGCTAAAAATATTCTGCACAAGGACTTATCACAGACCAGCATGGAAAATGGACGCCCTATCTTTCAGCTGGAAAAACCCATCAGTATATGCCTTTCCTCCACTGCCACTCCTCCCCAAGGTACTCCTAAAGGTCAGACAAGAGAAGCCAAAGATTATACTGATTGCCCCAGACTGGCCCTGCCAGTACTGGTATCCAATCCTAAGGAATTTGTCTCAATGCCCAGCTTGGACC
Organism: Protopterus annectens; assembly: GCF_019279795.1. NCBI lineage: Eukaryota > Metazoa > Chordata > Ceratodontiformes > Protopteridae > Protopterus > Protopterus annectens. The sequence goes on along the minus strand of NC_056732.1, from coordinate 1,583,513,519 downwards.
GTACCTCAAATACCCCATCTACTGTCCTAGCAAAACAATCGGATCCTGCACAGCCAACTCAGGTCTTTAAACCTGGCGGCATGGCAGATAATGTAATCATACAAAACACACCTCTCAGTAAAGCTGTGATGGATGTCATTTTGGAAGCCAGAAGGCCTAGTACTATAAAATCTTATGCTGGAAAATGGAAGAGATTCTGTTCTTGGAACCAGGCACAAGGAACTGATACCAGCTGTACCAAATATTCCTCAGATTTTGCAATATTTAACGGAGTTGCTGGACAAAGGCCTATCTTTTCCATCTATTAAAATTCATGCCTCTGCCATTTCGGCTCATTACAATACAGAGCCACCAATCTTCTCTCATCCTTTATTAAAGCAGTACCTCAAAGGAGCCAAAAATTTAAGGCCTCCAAGGAGATCACCAATACCTGCATGGGACCTCAACTATGTCTTGGAAAAACTCACCGTGCCTCCTTTTGAGCCAGCTGCTACTGCTGATATAAAGTTTTTATCTTGGAAAACAGCTCTGCTCCTAGCAGTAACTTCTGCAAGACCTGTTTCAGAACTACAGGCACTCATGGCTGTGGAACCGTTTATCATTTTTTATCCAGACAGGCTTTCTGTGAGGACAAACCTGACATTTATACCTAAAGTGGTGTCCAGTGTGGCTCTTAACCAAACCATTCATCTGCCAACTTTTTATCCAAATCCACAGAACAAGGGGGAGAGAATTCTGCATTCCTTGGACGTACACAGACAGCTTAGATTCTACTTGGACAGAACCAAAGCTTTCAGGAAGACCAAGCAATTACTAGTGGCATATGCTGCAGGATCACAAGGAAAGGCCATCTCAAAGCAGACTATTTCAAAGTGGATAGGCCACTGCATTAGTTTCTGCTATCTTCAGCATGGTCAAGCCAGTGCCTAAGGGCATTAAGCCACATTCAACCAGAGCTGCAGCCACTTCAGCAGCCTTTCTCAGGGGAGTACCAACCAAAGACATTTTAGAGGCTGCTACTTGGAGTTCAGTGCACACTTTCACAAAGCACTGTCATCTGCCACTCTACTCTAAATCCAGGGCAGGCTTTGCCACTGCAGATGTTCTTCGTCTTCCATTGCTGCAGTCCTGACTATTGGGTATAGTCCGCGTCCCAGTCGGCCCGAATACCAGAGTATAAGGCTGACGTCGGTCAGGGCGCATTAGACTGACGTCAGTACGTCAGGGTACTAATGCGCATGACCGACGTCATATCCTCAGTCTTTTTTGCCGCATGGTCCGATGCAGAAGCAGTTTTGCGAGTGCAGGTTGGCGTACTGAAATATTTCCGAAACCGGAGTTTCAGACCGAAACAGAGTTGGCTAAGTACCCGTTGGGAACATTTTAGTTTTTCTTGCCTCAGTATTTTACCGGATGTCAGAAAAAGTGAATAACTGTATTTCTTGTGGGAAACAGATACCTCATAGGGATTATCATACCTTGTGTATACCTTGTTTAGGGCCTGAGCACGACGTTGTTGGTTGCCGCTCTTGTGCTAGGTTTAACAAACGCACTATTAAGAGGAGGTTAGACTGTGCCAGGTTGGTGTTTGGGAAGCGTTGCAATTATAAAATGCCGTCGGATGTTCGGCGCCCGCTTCCTCAAGAAGCGCAAGGATAAAACAGTGAAGCCTAGGGTTGAGGAACCGGCAGTCCCGGACGCCGGTTCTTTAGAAGGCTCAGTGGAGCCGGAGGTTTTGCCAGGAGTTTCATTGGAGTCCCAGGCAGAAACTATACTCTTACAGGATGTGCCTTCTCAGGAGGTAGGCCAGGCTGAGGGGGCTTCTCAGGTGACTGTTCTTCCCTCTCTTCCCAAGGTAGTTAGGGCCTCTCCTTCTGTTGCCAAAACTTCATTGAGAGGTAGGCCTAGTTCAGCCTCAGTGGGGGCTTCTCCTAGCATTTCGGGTTTGGTACCTAAGAAACATATGCTTAAAATGGCAGAAGATTTGATTACTATGATTAGGGGTTCTATGCCCCCGCCTGATAAGAGGCCTAGGGTTGAACCGGAGTTTGATAGTTTTGAACAGTGTTCAGAGGCTTCAGAATCTTCTGTGGAAGATTTGCAGGAGTATCCTACTTATTCTGATTCTGATGTGGATGATTCCACTCCTACAGCGTCTCCACCTGAGGATTTCTCATTTTCAGAGACTTTGCATTCCATGAGGGAGCACTTTAAATGGGAAGGCCAGGATTACTCTGACTCCAGGAAAAGGCTTAGGGAGTTCTTGTTTTTACCCCAGCATAGGCCTTTAGCTATTCCTCCTGTGTTGAATGTGGTGGAAGATGTTTTGCAGAGGCTTCCCTGAACCCTGACTCTTTGCCTCCTGCTCCTGTTAAGCCTGATAGGTATTATAGGGTGCCCGAAGCTCATAAGTATTTGTTTAAGAGTCCTAGGGCGGACCCAGAAACGTTTTCTCAAGGGCCTAAGGGTGTAAAGGCTTCTGTGGTTAAAAATCCTGTTCCCACTGATAAAGAGGCAAGGGCTTTGGACAGGTGGGGAAAGAAAGTGTATACTTCTTCCACTCTAGCCATGAGAGCTTTGAATTGTCAGTTTCACATGCTAAAATATCAGAATTATCTCCTTTCACAATTGAAATCTAAGGTGGATGCTTTGGCGGAAGGTATTGAGTGTAAAGAGTTGCTGGATTTGGTTCATGTGTCTGAACAAGTGGGTAAGCATTCTTTGCAATGTGGTTTTGATGCTGTACAGGCCTCCTCGAGGGTGGCTGCTACCAGTACTGTTCTTCGCAGGCATGCCTGGTTGAAGGATCAGAATTTAGCTGAGCATGTTAAGACAAGGATTTTGGATGCTCCTTTACAGTCTGATGTGTTGTTTGGTTCGCCTGTGGAAGCAGTTTTAAAGAAAATGGAGGACAAAGCTAAGTCTATGCAAACTGTTAAAGATTTTTGCAGGTGCAGCCTCCGAAGTTTAGTAGAAATTGGCCTGCTAAGGGGTGGACATATCCTGCTTATGATTCTCAGTCTAGGGGTAGGTCTAGACGTGGTAGGGGCAGGGCTCAAGGTTCTTTTAGGCCTAGAACAGGGAGTTCACCTGCTCAGACTTCTGGTGAGGGCAGGGGTCAGTCCTTTCGTAAACAGACCCAATGACCTGTTTTTCCAGCTGCCAGCAGATTCACGTTTGGCAGCTCCTTTGGGAGGAAGACTGTCTCTTTTCAAAGAAAATTGGGATTTAATTACTCAAGACAAATGGGTGTTGGATATCATTCACCACGGTTACAGATTTTATTTCCATACAATGCCCGCTTTCAAAGGCATGCCAGACGTTCCTCCTCTACAAAGAAAAGAGGCTCACAAGCAAGTTTTACAGTTACTTCACATAGGGGCCATTCAGCCAGTCCCTGTATCAGAAAGGGGCCTAGGATTTTATTCTCGCCTGTTCCTTGTACCAAAAAAGGGGAACACGTGGAGACCAATTTTGGATTTATCTCTCCTCAACACGTTTTGGACATTCCCAAGTTCAAGATGTTGACGTTACAACAGCTTTTACCTCTGCTGGGCAAAGATCACTGGATGGTAACTTTAGATCTCAAGGAAGCTTACCTTCACGTGCCTATAAGGCTAAGTTGCAGGAAGTATCTGCGGTTTCGAGCTGGAAATTCTCATTATCAGTTCTCTGCATTGCCCTTTGGCTTATCTACTGCGCCCAGAGTATTCACAAAGGTTCTGGCTCCAGTGATAGCTTATTTCAGGCTTCAAGGAATTCAAATCTATCCTTACTTGGACGACTGCCTGATTCTGGCTCAAGAAAGGGAAGACCTTCTACAGCATCTGGAATATGTTATAGCAGTGCTAAGATGCCTAGGGTATTCTGTGAACGAAATAAAGTCCAGTCTAGTACCCTCTCAAGACATGTGCTTTCTGGGTGTGAGACTGAATACAGCAGCCCAGATGGCCTTTTTAACCCCGGACAAACAAAAGAGTCTGTCACTTTACTTCCATCAACTATCTCATCAGTCCGTGCTGACTGCAAGGACAGTCCTTCAGGCATTAGGGTTCATGGCATCTTGTATTCTGGTGCTTCCCAATGCCAAACTGCATATGAGGAAGCTACAATGGTATCTCAAAAATGTATGGACTCAGCACTGCCAGGATTTGGACACTGTCATTCAAATAATACCTTGCATTCAAAAGGAATTTTTGTGGTGGGCTCAGGAATGTCACCTAAACAAGGGACTCTCTGTGACCCGGCCAGAGGCAAGTCAGATTTTAACGACAGATGCCTCGGACATTGCTTGGGGAGCTCATCTAAAAGGAAAGTGGATACAAGACAAGTGGCCTGCCAGACTACAGCATCTACATATCAACATGAAGGAGATGTTAGCAGTCCAATTTGCATTAATGGCTTTCAAGGAGTTACTTCTTCCAGGGCAGGTGTTGATTCTAACAGACAACACAACTGTCATGTGGTACATCAACAAGCAAGGGGGAACATATTCTTATCCTCTATGCAGGCAAGCAATGATTTTATGGGAGACTGCGCTAAGCTTGCAACTAACTCTTCAGGCAAGGTTTCTGCCAGGAGCACAGAACTCCTTAGCAGATGTGTTAAGCAGACAAATCATGGATCCCCACGAGTGGAAACTGGATCTTCATGTATTTCAAAAACTGACAGTGTCATGGGGAACTCCAGACATAGATCTGTTCGCTTCTCCACTAAACCACCAGCTGCCAAAGTATTGCACAAAGGGGTTTCATCACACAGCTTGGAAAGTGGATGCTCTGTCTTTCAGTTGGAAAAACCTTCATGTGTATGCCTTTCCACCTCTACCTCTTCTTCCAAAGGTACTATTAAAGGTCAGACAAGACAGGCCAAGGATGATTTTGATAGCTCCAGATTGGCCTCGGCAACACTGGTACCCACTACTACGGAATCTGGTAAAGAAGCCTCCATGGCCTTTACCTCTGATTCCTCATCTGTTATCTCAGAAGGACGGTCATCTGCTCAATGTCAAGCTTCACTCTCTTCATCTAACAGCCTGGCATATTCTGTGTTGAAACACAGCAGGTCTCAACTTCCTCAACAAGTTTTAAATGTGATTATGGAAGCTAGAAGACCTAGTACAAGGAGAGTGTACAGAAAAATGGAAGAGATTTTTATTTTGGAGTACAGCAAAGAATTTGGAGATTTCAGAGCCTAATTTGAGTGTGGCTCTTCAATATCTTACTGAATTATTGGACAAAGGTTTGTCCTTTTCTTCCATAAAGATTCATGCTGCAGCAATTTCAGCTCACTATGATTGTGACCCACCTTTGTTTTCGCATCCTTTGTTCAAGCAGTTTCTTAGAGGGGCAAAGAATATAAGACCCCCACGTAGAGCTCCTACTCCTGCTTGGGATCTCAATTTTGTGTTGGAAAAACTTACTCTACAACCTTTTGAGCCTGCAGCTACTGCGGAATTGAAATATTTGTCATGGAAGACTGCTTTTCTTTTGGCTATTACTTCTGCACGAAGGGTGTCTGAGTTGCAGGCCCTTATGGCAGTAGAGCCCTTTTTGATTTTCCATAAGGATAGGGTATCATTACGTACTAATCCTTCTTTTATGCCTAAGGTGGTTTCTAGTGTGGCTTTAAACCAAACTATTCATTTGCCTACGTTTTTTGCAGATCCTCAAAATAAAGGGGAAAAGATTTTGCACACTTTAGATGTACACAGGCAATTGCGTTATTATTTAAGCAGGACTAAGGATTTCAGGCAGTCTCAGCAGTTGTTTGTTTCTTTTGCCTTGAGTTCTCAGGGCAAGGCTGTGTCAAAACAAACTATTTCTAGGTGGATTGGCTTTTGCATTGCATTTTGTTATTCCCATCATGGCAAGGAGATTCCAGCTGGGATTAGGCCTCATTCCACTAGGGCTACTGCCACTTCAACAGCATTTCTAAGGGGGGTGGCAACTAAGGATATTCTGGAAGCAGCTACTTGGAGTTCAGTGCATACTTTCTCTAGGCATTATCACCTTCCTATCTACTCTAAGTCTAGGGCTGGTTTTGCCACAGCTGTTTTGCAAGGCATGTTGTCAGCTCCTACTACTTTATAATTTGCCAGCCTCCCTTACCTCTGCTTTGGGATTCTACCCAATAGTCAGGACTGCAGCAATGGCAGGCGAAGAACATAGTACAGTTTTGTACCTACCATAAATGTAGATGTTCGACGATTCCATTGCTGCAGTCCAATTACCCTCCCTCCTTCCCCTCTGTATTTAGGGGTGGTTGTGTAGGTGAGTTTACATGCTTATATTTTTGTATATATTGTTGTATATATTGTACATGTTTTTGGTGCAGGTTTTTGGGACTTGTCTTTTTAGGGTCTTCTGACATCTGGGGCAAGAAAAGACTGAGGATATGACGTCGGTCATGCGCATTAGTACCCTGACGTACTGACGTCAGTCTAATGCGCCCTGACCGACGTCAGCCTTATACTCTGGTATTCGGGCCGACTGGGACGCGGACTATACCCAATAGTCAGGACTGCAGCAATGGAATCCTCGAACATCTACATTTATGGTAGGTACAAAACTGTACTTTCTACAGGGCCTCATAAGCCTCTCCTAATTCTGTTTAGCTCCATCCTCCCAACCATAGCTTTGGGACTCTACCCAAATGTAATGACTGCAACAGTGAAACACAAACATAGTATAGTTGAGTACACTTACCATAAATGTAGATGTTCGAGTGTATTCACTGTTGCAGTCCAGGTTATACCCACCTGCCATCCCCCCTTTTTTCTGCTGTAACTTATCTTTCCTTCTCTGATTTATACAACCTATGTGGTGTATTTGCTTGTAGATGAAGGTAAAGTTTATATTGGTGCATGTAATTTTATATATATATAAATTTTGCCTACCCTTTTAAGGGGGCACCTGGCATTTGGAGCAAGAAAAACTGAAGAAAATGGCGTCTGCTCCTCCTTTTATACCCCTGATGGCCTGACGTCGGGGAAGGGGCGACAGCAGCCGACGCAGGAC